>NC_060138.1:252073265-252377640 GCF_021461385.2 Schistocerca piceifrons | reverse complement strand
ACGTATCCTAATCTCTGTCTTCCTCTACAGTTATTCCCTGACGTCTCAATAGATGCCCTATTATCTTATCCGTTCTTCCTGTCACTGCTTTCCATATATTTCTTTTTTCGACGATTCTGCGGAGAAACTGTGCCACTGTTACCGTATCAGAACACTTCATTTTCAACATTCGTCTGTAGCACCACATCCCAATGCTTTGACTCTCTTCTGTTCCGGTTTTACCACAGTCTGTGTTTCGCTACAGTATAACGCTGTGTTCCAAACGTACATTCTCAGAAGTTTCTTCTTCAAATTAAGGCTTATGGTGCCCTTTTTGCCGGGGCGAGTCTGCATTTTATGCCTTCCCTGCTACGTACATCATGGGTTATTTTGCAGCCTAGACAATAGAATTCCTTAAATTCACCTACCTCGTGATCCTCAGATCGATGTTAAATTTTTCCCTGTTCTCATTACTTTTTTCTTCAGTTTACACTTAGTCCATATTCTGTAATCATTAGATTTTTCATTTCATTCTTCACTTACACTAAGGACAGCATTGTCATTAGCTAGTCTAATCGTAGATATCCTCTCAACCTGAATTTCAATCCCACTTTCCAACATTTCTTTTATTTCGGATGTTGCTTCTTAGATGTCCAGACGAACCGTAGGAGCGAAAGAGTACATCTCAGTCCCTCTAGTTGAGAAAGTGTCTTGATGATCCCTTCGTTGGCAGTCCCCCACTCGGATCTCCGGAGGGGAGTGTCAATGGGGAGCTCACCATGAGAAACAGATTAAATTCTGGAATAACAGAAAAAAATGCTTCGAAAGGTGCTAAACGTTTTGCAACAGACCACGACTCTCTCTCTCTCTCTCTCTCTCTCTCTCTCTCTCTCTCTCTCTCTCTCTCTATACCTCTACTATTTTCCAAGTTCTAATTATCTGAAATGATAGCGAGCATTTATGGGCACTCTGTATTCTAACGTTATTTTAATGAATAGTGAAATGTCACTCTATTTTTGTTACAAATTTTTCGGTGTAGTACTGCAATCAGCAGTGGCCAAAAACTGTGAGATAGTAGCAAACACATTTGGCGCCAGACACTGACCGCGTATGAATCGTTACGGACGCCAGTTGGCTCTCCGCCTGCGTCAACTGAGACAACAGTATTTTCTGAGGAAAAATTGGTCGCTTCACTATTATTACACAAGGACAGACGTCGCTTTACACGCATCAAACCGTACATCGTTGTCCCGCTGCTAGCAGGAGGATAATCCCGCTAGGCTCTCGCGTCCAAGTACGCAGTTTCACATCTGACTGCGGTTGCTCACTCCTTCAAATGTAGAAATCTGTATGCTTGTTTTGTCGGGGAAGACACGGACTTGTGTAATGACTCTGTCGTACTCGATTCACATCCTTCAGAAAATTCATGCTTACGTCGGTCCTACACTTCCATCACATTAGTGCATTCTAGTGGCAGAGAGAAGAATTATTCAGTTGCCTATCGCATCGCAGTCTGCAGTAACTAGAATCTGTACGAAGCGACACGTTATTTTCTTCTTATTTCTCATAAGAATGGCCATTTACGAATCGCGTGTCATTATCTACTTCATCCCATTTTAAATTTTCTTTTACTAAAATACTCATTTAAGTTGTCGTAGCATTATTTTCAGTTCGCTTTAATCCTATTCGTTCATCCCCTTCTACCACGTAAGCCCTATAGTTCTCAGCCTTTTTTCCTGAAAATGATTCCAATAGCCAATTGTGTCCTCTCTGATCCCAATGAAACTTCAACTCGCTCTCCCAGACAATGAGATCCATCCGGATATTTATTCTGCGTACCAACTTTAACTTCAGATGGCTCTGAGCACTATGGGACTTAACATCTGAGGTCATCAGTCCCCTAGAGCTTACAACTGCTTAAACCTAACTAAGCTAAGGACATCACACACATCCATGCGCGAGGCAGGAATCGAATCTGCGACCGTAGCAGTCGCGCGGTTCCGGACTGAAGCGCCAACTTTAACCCTTGTCACGTATCCCAACCCACATCATGGTTCCTCTCTCCTTTTCACTGTTCATGCATCACCGTCCCTTTTCTCCTGTTACCACTAACGTACCCAAACTCCTCCTCACCCTCTATCTTTCCCACATTCTGTATTCCCTCTATCAACCTTCATCTCAATAGTTTTCTTATCTAACTACTCACATCCCTTAACCATGTGGAACACATTCACTCCTCCCCAAATACTTCTCACTCTTTGTAGGTACTCCAGAATTTAAGTGAAGGTGCAGTGCTTCAGTGCGTTTCCACAGAAGAATTTCGCCATTCTGCGATGGTTTTTTTTTAATATATGTATTTTCCGTCTTTGATTTATATATAAAATAGAAAAATAATCCTAAAATTATTTCTCATTCTCGTTATAATTTTCAGTTCGCTTGGCTGAAGAGAGGGATATTGTACCGCTAACAGCCCACCCCTAGTCCATACGGGGAAAGAGACATGAAATAACAACGGGAAAAAATCTGAGAACACTTCTTGGTGTTTCGCCATCTTCGTTGATATATTATTTATTACTTAGTCTTTTTGGGAGCAAAGTACAATTTATTTTACCAAACATACTTGATGATCTGTTTTGCTATCCTACTGTCATTCTTTCTGTGCAAATGATTAAAAATACTAATATTCTAGTCACCTTCTTTTGTTAAGTTTGGGTATTACGAAATACTACATTAATTTCTGTATGTCTTTTTGGCAGTTCTACATTATAACTATTTAACGACACCTTGCTAGATGTGTGTTTAAGAAATTCAAGGTAGGGGAAAGATGGACATACGACCTCTGATAGCACCATGCTTACTATAGCATGCAAACCAACATTCTGACTGGGGACAGTATGACTTGAGAGTTAAAACTCAAGACATAACTGTATAAAATAAGCTACAAATTCTGAAAACATAGGTGAAAAAAGAAATCAAGGTATATCTGAAGTACCTACAGCAATCAACAAACAAAGCTTAGTCTGAATTTGAGAAATTTCTTATTTTGAAACACGTAACAAAAAGATGAATACTTCCGAACGTCGATTTTTTTCTGGAAGATAAGCATATTATCGAAAAATTATCCAACGTTCAAAGTAATTCTGCAGAGTGTTGCGCCGTGAAAATAAATGCAAATAAATGTTCTTCGTGTTTCCGCTTAGAAATGTTTTCTTTCTTCCATGTAGGTGGGATGTGCACGGATGTCAGCTGCTGAATACTGACGAAAAACAATTTCTTTTGCTTTTCCTTCATCATGTAAACTTGCTTCCAAAATTTGCTATAATAGTTCTTCATACTTTGTTTGGCTTCGGCCTTTTCAGTTTCGTACAATTCATTATTTTTGCTCCCGTGCTTCGATAACAAATATGACGTACAAAATTACAATGCAGTAGCTATCAGTTGCAATATAGTATTCCAAGCTATGTTGTAACTATTGTTAAGTGTAATTATTTCCAACACCCCGAAAAATAAACGATAACTGGTTACTGCTTCTCTTAGAAAACTCCTCAGACAAAAAATAAAATTTAAATTCTCAGTCCATCTCTGTAAATTCGGGTAGTCACGTATTTGCCACAATTCCTTTGTTTCTCGGTGATTTCATAAAGGCTAGGCGCATTTCCTGTGGAAAGCTGTCGTATCACCCTGACAGATTTGAAGAGAACTGTCAGGTCACTCACTGTAGAACGTGAGATCCATCTTGGACGCAGTATTGCGCACTTTCTGACATTTCCTGACACAAGAAGGTGGTCGCGTTATCACTTAGCGCGGCTCACAGTCTTAGCGATGGTAAAGACACGTACGACAAACAGGATTTTCAGTTATCTGTTACATCTTGTAAAACGCGGCGTGCGTCTCTCGGTAAGAGTAGATGGCGGTGGAATTTCGCGTGTTCAGGAAGTTAGTGTTTTTTTCTTTTCTTGAGCTGTGAAGTTTCGAGTAGGGCATCGACCTTGCTTTACGGAGAATGCTTAGAAAGTCGCACTGCAGGTTTCTAAAGGACAATGCATGACGACCACTGGAGCCGAAACTTGAATTGCAGCTATCTTTTTTTCGCCCAAGGCGAACAGGTTGGACATGAAATAACCACAGTTGTTGTTGATATACAGGGTGTCCCATTTATCTTCACCATCCTAAATAACTGTCTGTCCAGATGCAAATTGCAAAATGTTTCAAGCAAATGTTCTTTAGCCGCCAGGGGGGCATCAATCAGCATGATTGCCTTCGTTGTAGCTTTGTTTCTTACAAAGATGTGAACAGCGGTATGACTTTTTTTTAAATGGCACCTTCTATTTTTTATTTGGTAATTCATTTGATCTCCTAAAGACTTATTCAAAAATGTATTGCAGCTTACCGTTCACTGAAACACAACGTTATTAATTACATAATACAACATTGACTTTGAGCCCGGGTTCGCAAACTCGTCCACTTGCTGGAGTTGTCAAAAAACAAATGAAAACCAAGTAAAAACATAACACAAAATTGACTTTGACTCTCCTGTACCATTGCCCAGGAGTAGAACATTCAAAAGTGCACAAAGTGGGCCGCGCGGGAGTAGCCGAGCATTCTCAGGCGCAGCAGTCATGGACTGTGCGGCTGGTCCCGGCTGAGGTTAGAGTCCTCCCTCGGGCATGGGTGTGTGTTTGTCCTTAGGATAATTTAGGTTAAGTAGTGTGTAAGCTTAGGGACTGATGACCTTAGCAGGTTAAGTCCCATAAGATTTCACACATTCGAACATTTTTTTTGCACAAAGTGGTGACCCTGGACACCGATACACCGGTGCACTCGTTGAATGAAAGAATTATTTACTGCTTCCATTGTTGCCTGCTGAAGAGAATTACAAGCTAGCACGATCCGTTCCTGCATGTCCTCTGGAGTAGTTGGAATATCGCTATAGACAACGTCTTTAATGAATCCTCAAAGATAAAAGCCCAGAGGATTTAAATCAGGAGACCTAGCAGGCCAAGTTACTGTTCCTTCTCTACCAATCCATCTGGCAGGATACATTCGGTTCAGAATACGACGTGCGCGCAAGGCATTATGTGCTGGACATCAATCGTGTTGATACCACATAAGCATTCTGGTTCTTAGCGGCACTTCTTCCAGAAGAGGAGGAAGAATTCGTCTGAGGAAGTTGGCATACGCTGTGCCGTTTAGACTACCATTGATGAAAGAAGGGCCAATAATTGTAGTACCAAGCATCCCACACTAGACGTTCTCTCTCCATTGACGCTGATGTTCCATCTGTCTCAGCCGTCGTGGGTTGTCGCTGGACCAATAATGCATGTTCCTTTGTTTGAGAAGGCACATTCACCGGTAAATAGAACATTTGAGAAGTAGTTCGGGTTGGTGAGGATTTGCTGTTGTGCCCAGTGACAGAATTGTACACGATTCTGAAAATCATTCCCATGCAATTCTTGATGTAGCTATACATGGTAAGGATGGAAACGGTGACTTGTAAGAATACGATGTACACTGGTCATAGGAATGCCAATCTCGTGTTCAAGCTGTCGTTGCTCACGTGTGGATTCATAGCAACGGAAGCGAGAACAGTAACTTCAGCAGCTTCGTCTGCGCGAGTGCTACGTCGATTGCGTTGTCGTGGGTTGAAACTTCCCGCTTCCTGAAGTGTCGCAACAAGACGAGAAAACATCCATCGGGAAGGTGGGTTTTTGTCAGGATATCGCTCTCTGTACATTTCCGCTGCCTGTGTAGCATTTCGCCCATCTTCAACAACAACAACAACAACAAAAGAAACGTTATGTCGATGCAGTTTGTAGGAATGACTGCCTTTACTGTATGCCTACTATACACAACAGGATTTAAAAGGACTAAACTACTGTACTAAATGTATCCGTACATAAGAAAACAGTGTTGTAGTTACTGTTCTGCTAACTTACATTTCCCATAGATGAGTAGCATTTGTACCTTCTCTTCGTTGGTGTACATTCTACTCGTGCAACTCTTCCACTGACGATGGTTGACAGAATGACGGGTGTGCATTCTACTTATGTTTACATTTGTCCTCTGTCAACGTCAGCACGTGGATGTCGTCCATTACCCCGAGTACCTGCACTAAGCGGTTCTAGGCGCTACAGTCTGGAACCGCGTGACCGCTACGGTCTCAGGTTCGAATCCTGCCTCGGGCATGGATGTGTGTGAAGTCTTTAGGTTAGTTAGGTTTAAGTAGTTCTAAGTTCTAGGGGACTGATGATCTTAGAAGTTAAGTCCCATAATGCTCAGAGCCATTTGAACCAAGCTGTCTGGCTCCTGGTGCAAGGGACACCAGGATGCGACAGAACTTAGCAAAATAGTCCGAAAGTGAGTTTGTGAACCTTCTACTAAGCACTTAGATGTGAATGGCAGAGTAGTATGTACATATAGATGTAAATGTAGATATGGTTATTAATTTGATATAAAATCACTGACTCGATTTAAAGCTCATTCTACGTCTCAGGTTTGCAATTGACTGGAAAAATTGGAAATTTGTGGTAAGAACTATGGGACCAAACTGCTGAGGTCATCGGTCCCTAGGCTTACACACTACTTAATCTAACTAACTTACGCTAAGGACACACTCATGCCCGAGGGAGGACTCGAACCTCCGATAGAGGGAGCCCCAATTGACTGGTGTATTCACATTGTATGCATAGGGAAGCATCGTGTCTATGGAACCTGTACTCACCTGAGAAATACTTCATTTCTGCTCACGGAACACTACATTATAACCAGGGATTCACTACCTGCTCATTGTTGTCACCTAGACAACGAATCTGCTGCGACAGAGGACATGGAAGAGTGAGAAGTACGGGAAGCTAAGGAATTTTGCTAGTTAGGCTGCAAAGGCGTAAAAAGCAGACTAGCACTAACAAACAGAGCATTCCTGGCCAATAGAAATCTGCTGCTATTAGACATAGGCCTTAACTTGAGAAAAATTCCTAGAATGTACGATGGAAGCATAGCATTGTATAGTAGTGAAACACGAGCTGCGGAAAAACCGGAACAGAAGAGAATTGAAGAATATGATAATAAGGTGGGCTGATAACGTAAGGAATGAGGAGGTTCTCCACAGAATCGACAAGGAAAGGAACATATGGGAAACACTGATGAGGAGAAGTCACAGAATGAAATCTTCTGAGACATCTGAAAATGACTTCCACAGTACCAGAGGGAACAGTAGAGGGGAAAAAACTCTAGAGGAAGACAGAGACTAAATATACAACCCAGCAAATAATTGGGGACGTAGACTGCATGTGCTACTGTGATATGAAAAGGTTGGCACAGGTAAGCAACTCTGGCGGCAGCATGAAACTAGCCAGATGATAGTAAAAAAAAATTAATTTGTAATAAATATAATAATTTGAAAATTGTCTGTACGAATGTGCTACCGTCGTGGTGCAAGAAGAAGACCAATTAAAAACGTATTAATCGCTACTGAACTGAGCCGCAGACTATGCCAACGCTTTCAAATACGCGATAGCAATAGGCACCGTTCAGAAACGTCATGTGCTTAAAACGACGCCACCATGCGATACGGGACTTTTCTGGGTCAAGACCTGACATTACTCGAACAGCTATGCAGTAAGCAGAACCTCCAATAACTGTTGGTTTATTACAGGCATAAACGTCATCGCTGATGCTATTATGACGCAACGCCACGGCGTACAAGTTTTATTGAAAGGTTGTAGCAGTAATCTTCGTGGTAATATACCTGGCATCGAAATGTCAGTTTGTACGAATGGAAACTGTGTAACAGCCACTTCAAAGGTTATCTTAAGTGCACCATGAAAAAATTCTGATATTTAACTCAGTGTCTGAAAGTCAAAGCTGATTAAACAATTGCAGAAAAATTTTCTATAGGGAAAAACACTACGTAAAGTAGGAAGTACCACAGTAAAATGTGTGTATATTTACGAGGGCGTGCTGAAAAGTAATGCTTCCGAATTTTGAAAGTGAAACTCTTAATAGTTTTTAAATAAAATAAACATTAACGTTCTACATCTTTATTCTTCAGTTCTACATACTTGCAGCCCTCTGCCGCTGGAGGTCTCAGAATTGCAGCGTGTAACATGGTGTGCAACTTGAATTTTTCTGTGCGTGAGAAACACCGTGCTGTAAACGAGTTTCGAATTCAGAGTTCGTACACACATGAGCTCGCTCTTCTTCAGCGTGACAATGCCAGACCACATACGAGCGCTAAGACATCAGCAATCCGACGCGTTGGGTTCACTGTCCTCCATCCAACTCCTTAGTGCCACGACTTGGCTCCATTCGATTTTGGCCTGTTTCCAAAACCCAAAGAACATATTCGAGGACATCACTTTGACAATGATGAAATGAGCACTAAGCAAAGGCAAAGTTGTGGCTCCGTCAACGAAGTCAAACGACAGTATCAACAAACTGGTCTCTCGTTGGGAGAATGTCTTCGTTGCCAGGGTGACTCTGTTCGGAAATAAATATATAGACATGAAGATTAAAGATGTAGAATATTAATAAAGATTGTTTTATTTGAAAAACTTTCTACTTAACCGAGAAATTGACTACGACGAATTTCTGATTTGCGACTGTGTTCACATTTGGAGAGTGACTTGAGAACTACAAATAACTTGGTAAGTATTAACTACCTTATACAAGTTTTACAATAGATTTATAAGCAAACTAGAATAAAGTAACACTAATCTACTAGAAGCTGACCGCAGGGAAAATCAGATTGGGTTCTGAAGAAGCAATAGGAACACATTAAGTACACTACTGGCCATTAAAATTGCTACAGCAAGAAGAAATGCAGATGATAAACGGGTATTCAGTGGACAAATATACTAGAACTGACATGTGATTACATTTTCACTCAATTTGGGTGCATAGATCCTGAGAAATCAGTACCCAGAACAACCTCCTCTGGCCGTAATAACTGCCTTGATACGCCTGGGCATTGAGTCAAACAGAGCTAAGATGGTGTGTACAGGTACAGCTTGCTGCCAATGCAGCTTCAACACGATACCACAGACTGGCGTATTGTGACGAGCCAGTTGCCGGAGTGGCCGTGCGGTTCTAGGCGCTACAGTCTGGAGCCGGGCGACCGCTACGGTCGCAGGTTCGAATCCTGCCTCGGGCATGGATGTGTGTAATGTCCTTAGGTTAGTTAGGTTTAATTAGTTCTAAGTTCTAGGCGACTGATGATCTTAGAAGTTAAGTCGCATAGTGCTCAGACCCAATTTCGAGCCAGTTACTCGGCCACCATTGACCAGACGTTTTCAATTGGTGCTGGCCAGGGCAGCAGTCGAACATTTTCTGTATCCTGAAAGGCCCGTACAGGACCTGCAACATGCGGTCGTGCATTATCCTGCTGAAATGTAGGGTTTCGCAGGGATCGAATGAAGGGTAGAGCAACGGGTCGTAACACATCTGAAATGAAACGTCCACTGTTCAAAGTGCCATCAATGCGAACAATAGGTGACCGAGACGTGTAATCAATGGCACGCCATACCACCACGCCGGGTGATACGCCAGTACGGTGATGACGAATACACGCTTCCAATGTGCGTTCACCGCGATGTCGCCAAACACGGATGCGACCATCATGATGCTGTAAACAGAACCTGGATTCATCCGAAAAAATGACGTTTTGCCATTCGTGCACTCAGGTTCGTCGTTGAGTACACCATTGCAGGCGCTCCTGTCTGTGATGCAGCGTCAAGGGTAACCGCAGCCATGGTCTCAGAGCTGATAGTCCATAATGCTGCAAACGATGTCGAACTGTTCGTGCAGATTGTTGTTGTCTTGCAAACGTCCCCATCTGTTGACTCAGAGATCGAGACGTGGCTGCACGATCCGTTACAGCCATGCGGATAAGATGCCTGTCATCTCGACTGGTAGTGATACGAGGCCGTTGGGGTCCAGCATGGCAATACGACCTTTATAAAAGTCGGAAACGTGATGGTACGCATTTCTCCTCCTTACACGAGGCATCACAACAACGTTTCACCAGGGAACACCGGTCAACTGCTGTTCCTCATGTCAGCACGTTGTAGGTGTCGCCACCGGTGGCAACCTTGTGTGAACGCTCTGAAAAACTAATCATTTTCATATCACAGCATCTTCTTCCTGTCGGTTAAATTTCGCGTCAGTAGCTCCTCATCTTCGTGGTGTAACAATTTTAATGTCTAGTAGTGTATATTTACCGTGCTGGTGGAGAGGTTGGAAAACGTAACGCACGCTGGAACATTGTCGAAAGTGATCGTTTTGGTGCTCCAAGTGTTATGGTGTGGACTGGCTTAATGTTGGACGAGCTTACTGACCTTCAAATCTTTGTACGTGATACACTTACCTTTCAACGTTATTGTGGTACTGTACTCCTTTCCCATCTGCGTATTTTCAAGGGTGCATTCAGCCCTGATTTCTGTTTTGTGGATGCCAGTCCGTGACCGCATCGAATAGCCTAAGTGGAGGAGCTCTCGGAACGAGACGATATTCAACGAATAGACTGACCTGCCCATTTCCTTCACTTAAATCCCGTACAACACGTGTGGGATGCATTGGAGAGAAGTACTGCAGTATGTGTACATGCACCAACAGGACTGTTGGAGGATTGGCCAGCATGGGAACACGTTGCACAGCATGCATTCTCGTCCGTGGTGATCATAAACGCTATTAGGAAGCACTTCTCTCCTTTTGTAATGTACAGTGGACCATCATGAAATGCGGTGACTTCAGTGTAATTTCTGTTAGTCTCATTGGATATTTCTTTCAGTTACCTTCTGGACTATACTGTAAAAGTCCTTTCCAAGAACGGTGCATGTTTCGTAGAGCTATATTACTTGGTAATGAAACATCATGCAAAAGTTACTGTTAGCTTTAAGTTTTGCACACCAGTGTACGTGTTAAGTCGCGCGTCCAGTCGTCATTGGTTTTTGTCGCCCACATAGACACGGCCTTCACTGTAAGCTGGTAAAATAAGTTTCCAGCACGTAGTCAAAGCGTTAATGTACGTTGACTTATTTTTTCTAATTATTACTGAAATATGATGTACCTTTATTTTTCTGACCTGCCCAATGTGAATAGTTTAAGGGTTATATAACAATGACAGTTAATGTTACCGTAGTAGATATTGCGCCACTCAATTGCATTTTTTTTTTCAAAGATGGACGTCAGAGGCCATTCTCATTTCTTACGTCAAGATCTGCGGTCTCGGTAGCTGCTATCTCCGAGCACTAGAAAGGCAAGTGTTCACTCATCGGCCCCAGATGTTCACCGATCATGGCGGCAATCGCCAGAAATGAAAGGGCACTTTCTTTCGTGACTCAATAAGCGAGAAAGCAGTCGTTCAGTGAGAGGTTGTAACAGGTAAGTGGGGAGGTGATAAAAGTAGCGGGGTTACCACTGGATACACAACGAGCAGACAGAAGCTTTCACATATAATAGCTCTTGGCCATGCACGCCATTGTCGAGGAGGTAACAGCACGTGCTCTTGGTGTGATGACGCAGACGAGTGTAGACAGTAAAAATCTCTCTATATCTGAGGTCTTACAGCAGTAGCAGCTCGTGCAGATTTTACCAATGTGCTGCAATGTGCTGGCCTGTACCCTTTGGATTTACGAGGGTCACTCCAAAAGAAATGCACACTATTTTTTTAAAATCCATCTTTTATTCTACATGTTTGAAAGTTTTACAGTGTATAGATACATCCTTTAGGAACAATATTCTCATTTCTCCACATAATTTCCATCCCTCTCAACTGCCTTACGCCATATTGGAACAAGCGCTTGTACACCCGCATGGTAAAATTCTCGACCAACCTGTTGGAGCCACTGTTTGGCAGCGTGCACAAGGGAGTCATCATCTTCAAATATTTTTCCACGAAGAGTGTCTTTCAGTTTCCCAAAGAGATGATAGTCACATGGAGCCAGGTCAGGACTGTAAGTCGGGTGTTTCAGTATTGTCCATCCGAGTTCTGTGATCGCTTCCATGGTTTTTTGACTGATATATGGCCGTGCATTGTCGTGCAACGGCAAAACATCCTGCTTTTGCCAATTGGTCTAACACGACTCAGTCGAGCTTGAAGTTTATTCAGTGTCGTCACATATGCATCAGAATTTAGGGTGGTTCCACTTGGCACGATGTCCACAAGCAAGAGTCCTTCGGAATCGAAAAACACCCTAATCATAACTTTTCCAGCAGAAGGTGTGGTTTTGAATTTTTTTTCTTGGGTGAATTTGAATGGTGCCACTCCATTGATCACCTCTTCGTCTCTTGTGAAAAATGATGGAGCCATGTTTCATCACCAGTCACAATTCTTCCAATAAATTCATCTCCACCATTCTCGTACTGTTCCAAAAGTTCGCTGCATACCGTTTTCCTTGTTTCTTTGTGAGGCACTGCCAACATCCTGGGAACCCACCTAGCACAAACCTTTTTTAACACCACCACTTTCAGTATTCTGCAAACGCTTCCTTCCCCTATCCCAACGTAGCGTGGCAATTTGTTCACTGTGATTCGTCTGTCAGCAGTCACCAATTCGTTAACTCTCTGCACATTGTCTGGAGTGTGTGCAGTACGAAGCCTGCCGCTGCGAGGACAATCCTCAATATTGCCGTGCCCGCTCTCGTCACGTAACCTGCTTGCCCACCAACTAATTGTACTGCGTTCGACAGCAGCATCTCCATACACCTTTTTCCACCTCTTGTGGATGTTTCCCACTGTCTCGTTTTCACAGCACAGGAATTATATGACAGCACGTTGCTTCTGACGAACGTCAAGTATAGCAGCCATCTTGAAGACATGCTGTGACGGCGCCACTCACGGTAACAGGTTGAACTAAGTTTGAAAACATGCGGGAAGGATGTATCTACACACTGTATAACTTTCACACATGCAGAATGAAAACTGTATTTTTACAAAAATAGTGTGCATTTCTTTTGGAGTGACCCTCTTACAAATGTAATCATAACTAAAATGAATATATTCATTTTACGTGTATAATTTGAACTTTTTAAACATATTTAAACTTCATAATTAATCGTTTAACATTGCGAGGAAAAAAAGAAAATGGAAAAGAGTTATGGTAACAGCGGTCATCAGACCTGAACCGACAAATTGCCAGTCGGTAAGATATTAATATGAGTTCAGTATCATGCTTCTCAAATCAATGTAGCACGATTTTGTACTTAGGACACTGACAATTACCCTGCTGTCTGTCAGGGAAGACATCAACCATAAACGGATGTAGGTGATCCTCAGTAATATTCACGCATTCCATTATTGTCATGGTACCTTCGATTACTAACACTATTCCCACGGAGATCTAGGTTATTATCCCCCACAACACAATACAGCCGACCCCCCCCCTCCCCCACATGGCCAGCAGCTGTTCGCCTGGATGACGGTGTATCCGGACACTACTATCGACTTTGCCAACAAGAAATTTGACTCATCCGACCAGAACTCCCGTACCCCTTGATCTGGCGCCCGACCTCGATGATCCCGCTTTACTGCAGTCGTAATTGACGATGTCGTTGAGTCAACATGGAAGGACACAGGAGCCGTCTGCTGCGAAGCCCTATGTTCAACAACGTGCGATGGACGGTGTGCTCCCGAAACACTTGTGCATGTACCAGCATTATGCCATGTCGTCATGGCGCAACACCAAATTTAATTCCAGCGTTACCGATGGAGGGCGCCAAGAACTTGTAAGTCATTTTCAGCCAGGTGTCCGGATAGTTTTGATCGCATAGTGTACTAGCTTACGAAATATTCCTCCAGATGTACTATACGGCTGTATTCAGGATTTCGTCACAGGCCTTGACTTGGCGTAATGAACTGGGCGATATCGTCAGCTGTAGAAGTAATACCAGGAGTAGCTATAGGGCCACTAATGTCCACAATGTGTACAAAAATGATCTCGTAGATAATGTCGTAAATTTCGCGAAGCCGTTCACAGTTGATGCTGTTGTGCTTGGAAGCGGCAACACCAGAAAACTATTGCGGAATGCTGGTAGACGTACAGAGATTCGGCGATTGTGGGAGAAACTGGCTGTTGATCCTCAACGACTGATTTCTGTCACAGCCTCAACCCCATATAGATCGAGATCTCCTCCTCGTCCTTGCACGTGCATTAGAATTTTTCACCTTTGTTGGGAGTCTGTGCAGTTAGCTGGAAATAATAAAAAACCGAAAATAGGTTATTTCGAAAACCAGTTATTTTTACAGGTTTTAGGTCAGGTTAAACTGGAGACGAAACATCCAATAGAACCGATAACCGGTTGTTTCGGCGATAACCGCCATACCTGCATCACAGTGTGCGAGTGAGAAGGCGTGGCAACCATACTCCGAAGGCGAAGTGCGCGTTAAGTACGATTCTTACAGGCAGAACGTTTAAACGTCATGCAAATTCACCTTGGAATTCTGGCGATGTATGGACCAAATACAATGTCGCGACTAGTTGTTATGAGATGGTGCCAACAATTTGACCAAAGCTGCTCAGACGTGGGTGAGGCTGACTGAGAAGGAATGAAGATATTGCACCACATGGTTATTATCTTTGCGGCAAGCTGAAAGAACGACTGGGGGAAAAAGTTAATTTTCCAACGATGAGAAGTTCCACACAGCGTTTCTCGAATGGCTCCGTGGCCAAGGAGCAGCTTTCTACCGTCGAGGAACTGAACGACTGATAGAACGGACAGACCGTTATTTACAGAGACTTTGTCACAAGGTTGGAAAATATCAGTATCTGCGTCACTGCCTACAATAATAATGTGTAACTTCCTTTCAGAAGCTCCATCGTACGTTCACCCATCCCCCCTCCCCTACCCCTGGCCAACCCGGAACGATGATTCTTACCCTGCCCGTTGTCAACTGATTCCACAACTTTACGCGCTCCTCAGAACAGAAGTAAAAAAGACGAACGTAAGGGGAATTAGCGACTTCCGTGTGTTGCGACGCTGTGTCCAGAGTCTGCAATTATGTGCAGAGGTTTTAGTAAACAGCACGAAACTTAAAACGCTAATGGCGGGTCATACACCTTTTTTACAAGTTTTCCGTATGGAAAGGAAATAGGTTCACCGCGGCGGCCAGACCAAAACAGGGACGAGTAAGAATTATCTTCACGCAGCCGAACCAACGGAAGGAATTTTTAAAAGAACTTCTTATCGCCTTCTGTAGACACTACACGTATGAATGTTTACGTTCTTATAGCGGTTGACAGTTAAAACGAGTGAAGGAATCTCGGCGTGTCAAACGAGGAGGGAAACGCTGAAGGTAACAAACAAGAGATAGCATGGCGGCAGCTTTTGATGTCTATGCCTCGCTGAGGCAACAGCACCTCGTACCTTTCCTAAAGCAATTTAGATAACATCACCACACTTTGTGGATGTGTGCCACAGATTACGGAATCTGGCCGGTTAGAACGCGGCTTACCTGACTAGCGCTCCGAGTCTTAATAGTCCTGTGAACTGTTATAAGACTACGGCACGGGTCATCTTTCGCGATTATTACTGCGGATTTCTAAGCGTCGACGACGTAAAACGACGCTCCTGCTCTTAGTATGCGTTCCACGAACATATCTACATCTCTGCTACGCAAACCATCTTACGGTGTGTGGCAGAGAATATTTTTGGGTAACATTGTTATTTCCCCGCCTTTCCTTCTTTGTTTATAAATGATGCGTGAGGGGGAGGACTATCCTATGCATTCTTAGAGTTCCAATTTGTCCGAATTTTCCGTTTTGATCATGTTGTGAGATTTACGTTGGATGAGGAAATTTGTTACCTGTCTCTCTTTGAATGTATGCTGTCGAAATTTTAATATCAACCTCCCCTTGATGCACAAAGGCTATGTTTGAACATTGCAATTGGTGAGATTCTCCATAAATGGTTCAAATGGCTCTGAGCACTATGGGACTTAATATGAGGTCATCAGTCCCCTAGACTTAAAACTACCTAAACCTAACTAATCAAAGGACATCAAACACATCCATGCCCGAGACAGGAGTCGAACCTTCGACCTTAGCAGCAGCGCGGTTCTGGACTGAAGCGCCTAGAACCTCTCTGTCACAGCGGCTGGCTGAGCTTCTCCGCAGCTCTCGCGACTACTAAACGAACCCAAGACGAAACATGATGCTCTTCTTTGCCTCTTCTATTATTCATACTCGGTAAACACTTCAGTCTGAAAAAAATTAGTCAAGAATCGATCGAAGGATTGTTTGTAACCCATTTCTTTCATGAATTAGTGAAGTTTCCTCAGGATTCTGCCTTTCAGTTCCAGCTGTCAGTCTTTTATTACAATTAGATTTAGATTTATGTGGTCGTTCCACTTACGGTACACCGGACGGAAACGGATAGGTACTTTAAGGGTGTTAAAATTTCCAGCGATTTAACGCCAACAGTGTAATACAGAGACGGCCACAAGCTCTGTACGTGTGCGGATTTCTCTCGCCTGATTGCACACTGAAATTGTTCATGGGAAAATTTGAGTAGTCTTAAATGAACCTGTGAGGCTGTAATAATCAACTAGAGACATGATTTCATTCACAGAATACGACATTCTGTATTTGACCAACACGGAGAACGACGATAAGACTTTGCGATCACTTTCAAGCAACAACGTACGACAAAAACTGCAACTAACCATGCCTTCACGTGATCGGAAGATCGGACGAGCGGGAAACAATAAAATCACAACGTGTTATTTACAGAATGGAGCCGCTTTTACATGGGCATGGAAAAGTAATGCCTTCGAATTTTTACATTAAAACTCTTATAAAATTTTTAAATAAAAAAAAGGTTGAAACTTTCCTTGCAGATTAAAACTGTGTGGCGGACCGAGATTCGAACTCGGGACATTTGCCTTTCGCGGACAAGTGCACTACCATCTGAGCTACCCAAGCACGACTCACTTCCCGTCCTCACAGCTTCACTTCTTCCAGTACCACGTCTCCTACCTTCCTAACTTCACAGAAGCTCTCCTGCGAACCAAGCAGAACAAGCACTCCCTGCTTGGTTTGCAGGAGGGCTTCTGTAAAGATTGGAAGGTAGGAAACGAGATACTAGAAGAAGTGAAGCTGTGAGGACGGGGCGTGAGTCGTGCTTGGGTAGCTCACATGGTAGAGCACTGGCCCGCAAAAGGCAAAGGTCCCGGGTTCGAATCTCGGTCCGGCACACAGTTTTAATCTGCCAGGAAGTTTCATATCAGCGCACACTCCGCTGCAGAGTGAAAATCTCATTCCGAAAACAAAAGTTATCAATTTCTGCATCTATTCTTCATTTCTACATACTTGCAGCCCTCTGCTGCGAAGGGCTCCGAATTGTAGCGTGCAACATGGCGGTATGTAACGAAATTATGCTGGTGCGTGACAAACAGCGTGCTGTAATTAGTTTCGAATTCGAAGTGTTCGTCCACACACAGAGCACCCTCTCCTTCACCATGACAATGCGAGACTACACACGAGCTCTGCCAGATCTGCAACAATCTGACGCCATGGGTTTATTATCATCGAATATCCTCCAATATAGTCCCGAAGTGTCTCCATCCGATTTTCATATTTCAAAAACTTAGAGAGCACATTCGAGGACTTCACTTTGATAGTGATGAAGCGGTGCAAGCAGAGGTGAGAATATGGCTCCTTCAACAAAATCAAAAGTATGTTATTTAAAAACCTTTAAGAATTTTCACATAAAGAGTTCGGATCCCTTACTTTCGAGAACGCCCGCCTAGCTTGCTGTGTATGCTTCTGTTGAATGGTCAGTAGCTATAGCACTTACTTCCTCTATTACTCTGTTACTACGAACATTTCAATTCTTATTGAACTAGTAGTGAAAGCTTAATGATACATTTTACTATACCATCAGATTAGCGAATACTTTGTATAAATACCGATAGCACAAATATCGAACTAAAATACCGATATTTTTATAAAAAATTTCGAAACGCCCTGTTTCAAATTTCTCCTTCATCCGTTGAAGATGACCGTAGTCATTCCCATCCGCCATTCCTATGAAAACACCTACAGCAAGTAAGCATACTGATATAGCTCACAGTGTCCATAATCTCAGGTGGAAGCACGAACAGCAATCGTTTCATCACAGAATGTAGGCTTTCACGGCCTGTACTGACTTCACTTAGAACTTTAGGGGTGATAGGCTTTGATCGATGCATAAAACTTTCCCATAACTTTTGATTTACGACTGCGAGAGACATCTTCAAAGGTCTGAAGACGTCTCCTGCAGTCTGAGATGAAACTTTAGGGGAAAGCTTTATTATGCATTGATTGCGACTTATCAGCCCGGGAGTTTAAAGTGAGGATCAGTCGTTTTGTTACCTTTTAAAGGCTGCAACAAGCAAAGCAAGAGTACTGCAGGCATACTATGCACAGCTCCACACACTAGTCCGACATGGGATCGTTTTCTGGGGATACTTAACTCACAGTGTAAAGGTTTTTAGAATGCAAAAAAGAGCTCTAAGAATAATTTGTGGCCTTAGAAAGATGGAGTCCTGTAAATCCCATTTTACTGAGCTTGATGTTCTTAATGTTCCAAGTTTATTCATTTAAGAAATTATCTTGTTTACTAGGGACTACCTCCTGAAAACAGGCAAACAGCTACAGAGCAAAAATGTACACAGTTATAGTACCAGAGGGAAATCAAATATACATCAAAAATGTTACAGGACAACCACCTATCAGAGGAGCATAATTAACATTGGTGTAATACTACACAATAAGGTACCAGAGGAAATAAAAAATGCTACTCATCCAATATTTAAAGCTAAACTAAAGGCATTTCTAACGAAGCACTGTTTCTCTTCTGTCAGAGAATTTCTGAATACGTAACAAAATTAATTGTAATAGGTACCTATTAGTAATTTGCGTACTACTATTTTGCTAATACAATGTATTATTGTAACTTATCTTTGACCTGTCCAATATCAGTTGTACAATTTATGCTGTGTGATAAAACTGGACCAATAAAAAATCAAATCAAATAAAATATAGCACTTGGAGAACGGCTTTTAACGCCCGCATCTGACCGATTACGTAAAATTCTGCAATCAAAAATACTTGCAAACTAAACAACAACAACAGGCGAGTTGGAGCCAGGTCTCTACCCAAAATAAAGAAAATTCTCTCTTTCGTCCATTCCGGTTTTGCTTCTTCGCTCTTGTCATGGTTTCATTGGTAACTGATCCGTACACTTGGTATCCTATCTATGGCGGTATATTTACATCACTGGCCATTAAAATTACTACACCACAAAGATGACGTGCTACAGACGCGTAATTTAACCGACAAGAAGAAGATGCTGTGATATGCAAACGATTAGCTTTTCAGAGCATTCACACAAGGTTGGCGCCGGTGGCGACACCTGCAACGTGCTGACATGAGGAAAGTTTCCAACCGATTTCTCACAAACAAACAGCAGTTGACCGGCGTTGCCTGGTGAAACGTTATTGTGATGCCTCGTGTAACGAGGAGAAATGCGTACCATCACGTTTCCGACTTTGATAAGGGTCGGCTTGTAGCCTATGGGGATTGCGGTTTATCATATCGCGACATTGCTGTTCGCGTTGGTCGAGATCCAATGACTGTTAGCAGAATATGGAATCGGTGTGTTCAGGAGGGTAATACGGAACGCCGTGCTGGATCCCAACGTCCTCGTATCACTAGCAGTCGAGATGACAGGCATCTTATCGGCATGGCTGAAACGGATCGTGCAGCCACGTCTCGATACCTGAGTCAACAGATGGGGACGTTTGCAAGACAACAACCATGTGCACGAACAGTTCGACGGCGTATGCAGCAGCATGGACTATCAGCTCGGAGACCATGACTGCGGTTAGCCTTGACGCTGCATCAGAGTCAGGAGCGCCTGCGATGGTGTACTAAACGACGAACCTGGGTGCACGAGTGGCAAAACGTCGTTTTTTCGGATGAATCTAGGTTGTGTTTACAGCATCATGAATGGTCGCATCCGTGTTTGGCGACATCGCGGTGAACACACATTGGAAGCGTGTCGCTATACTGGTGTATCACCTAACGGTATGGGGTGCCATTGGTTACACGTCTCGGTCACCTCTTGTTCGCACTACGGCAGTTTGAACAGTGGACGTTACATTTCAGATGTGTTTCGAACCGTGGCTCTACCCTAAATTCGATCCCTGCGAAACCCTACATTTCAGCATGATAATACACGACCGCATGTTGCAGGTTCTGTACGGGCCTTTCTGGATACATAACATGTTCAACTGCTGCACTGGCCAGCACATTCTCCAGATCTCTCACCAATTGAAAACGTCTGGTCAATGGTGGCCGAGCAACTGACACGTCACAATACGCCAGTCACTACTCTCCATGAACTGTGGTATCAAGTTGCATGGGCAGCTGTACCTGTACACGCCATCCAAACTCTGTTTGACTCAGTGCCCAGGCGTATCAAGGCCGTTATTACGGCCAGAGGTGGTTGTTCTGGGTACTGGTTTCTCAGGATATGCACCCAAATTGCGTGAAAATATAATCACATGTCAGTTCTAGTATAAAATATTTGTCCAGTGAATACCCGTTTAGCATCTGCATTTCTTCTTGGTGTAGCAATTTTAATGGCCAGTAGTGTAAGATGGAACATACTAAAGTTCCCGGCTTGTTTAGCGAAATACGAGGAGAAACGGTAGTTGGATAGAGTTAGTTCCAGTTGTGAATAAGTGGGGGTGAAACATTTAAATTGTTCCCACAAAACATTTTTAAAAAGCCCGTGTGCGTGAGGAGGGGGAGGGGAGGGGTTAATGGGTAGGAACGAGTGGACACGCGAGGGACTGGTGTTCCTGGTTGCGGAAAACTGTGGCGGCTCGCGTTGTGGACTAGTATTGAGGATGTAACGGCACGTCGGGACAGTCACGCTCAGCGCACGCGGCCGCCGGCGAGTGCGTGCGACGCGCGTGCGGCGGGGCGGTCTGCGAGAACACGCGCTCTTAAATGAGCCGGCGCCGGCAATTAGGCGACGCGGCAGGTCTGCGGGTCAACAGCCGCCACTGCCTGCAGGCTGCAGCGACTGTTCCAGCTCCACCATCTCACAGACCATTAGTACGACTCTCGCCAAATAAAGCATCCAAAGAAAAAGACTGATACCTTTGCTTATCTGCGCAGGTCCAGCAGGGAGCAGAGAATGAAAGACCAAGCCTTATCGAAGTAAAAAAAGAAGTAACTTTTGCGTGAAACAAATATGAAACGTCTGGTGCAAATATATTATACTAGAACTGACAAGTGAATAAATTTTCACGCAGTTTGGGATGCATAGATCCTGAGAAATCAGTACCCAGAACATTCACTTCTGGCCGTAGTAACGGCCTTGATACGCCTGGGCATTGAGTCAAACAGAGCTTGGATGGCGTTTACAGGTACAGCTGCCCATGCAGCTTCAACACGATACCACAGTTCATCAAGAGTAGTGACTGACTGGCGTATTGAGACGAGCCAGTTGCTCGGCCACCATTGACCAGACGTTTTCAGTTGGTGAGAGATCTGGAGAATGTGCTGCCCACGGCAGCAGTCGAACATTTTCTGTAGCCAAAAAAATGGTTCAAATGGTTCCAATGGCTCTAGCACTATGGGACTTAACATCTGTGGTCATCAGTCCCCTAGAACTTAGAACTACTTAAACCTAACTAACCTAAGGAAAGCACACACATCCATGCCCGAGGCAGGATTCGAACGTGCGACCGTAGCAGTCACGCGGTTCCAGACTGAAGCGCCTAGAACCGCACGGCCACACCGGCCGGCTTTTGTATCCAGAAACGCCCTTACAGAACCTGCAACATGCGGTTGTGCATTATCCTGCTGAAATGTAGGGTTTTGCAGGGATCGAATGAAGGGTAGAGCCACGGGTCGTAACACATCTGAAATGTAACGTCCACTTCTCTAAGTGCCGTCACTGCGAAAAAGAGGTGACCGAGACGTGTAACCAATGGCACCCCATACCATCACGCCAGGTGATACGCCTGTATGGCGATGACGAATACACGCATCCAATGTGCGTTCACCGCGATGTAGCCAAACACGGATGCGACCATCATGATGCTGTAAACAGAACCTGGATTCATCCGAAAAAATGACGTTTTGCCATTCGTGCACCCAGGTTCGTCGTTGAGTACACCATTGCAGGCGCTCCTGTCTGTGATGCAGCGTCAAGGGTAACCGCAGCCATAGTCTCCGAGCTGATAGTCCATGCTGCTGCAAACGTCGTCGAACTGTTCCTGCAGATGGTTGTTGTCTTGCAAGCGTCCCCATCTGTGGATTCAGGGATCAAGACTTCGCTGCACGATACGTTACAGCCATGCGGATACGATACCTGTGGTCTCGACTACTAGTGATACGAGGCCATTGGGATCCAGCACGGCGTTCCGTATTACCCTCCTGAACCCACCGATTCCATATTCTGCTAATAGTCGTTGGAACCCGACCAACGCGAGCAGCAATGTCGCGATACGATAAACCGCAATCTAGGTGGGCTAGAATCCGACCTTTATCAAAGTCGGAAACGTGATAGTACGTATTTCTCCTCCCTACACGAAGCATCACAACAACGTTTCACCAGGAAACGCCGGTCTACTGCTGTTTGTGTATGAGAACTCGGTTGGAAACTTTCCTAATGTCAGCACTTTGAAGGTGTCGTCACCGCCGCCAACCTTGTGTAAATGCTCTGAAAATCTAATCATTTGCATATCAGAGCATCATCTTCCTGTCGGTTAAATTTCGCGTCTGTAGCATGCCATCTTCGTGGTGTAGCAATTTTAATGGCCAGTAGTTATTTGACGCTACTTTGGCAACTTGCATGTCAATGAAGATGAGAGCAAATGGTTAAGACAACACAAACATCCAGTCTGTGAGCGAAGAAAATCTCCGGCGCTGCCTATAATCGAACACGGTTCCCCAGTATCTAGACCACGGACTCTGGCTACAGTGAAAGAGAAAAAGATTGTATAACCGAAATCCGCTGTTGCATAACATTCAATATCCTGCAGGTCTGCCATGTGCATAGTAGTTTGGACTCTCCCTTTTGGAGACTCCCTCCCATGCTGGTCTAAATACTCTTGTTGGAGTCTGCTTCTCTCTTCGACAGCAGCCCTCCGGACGTGGTCAATTGTGTGAGGTGGGTTCCTGCGACGACGAGCTGTGAGTGCCATCTCGTCCCAAGCACGCGCAGTGAGATTCATGTCAGCAGATATCCCAGGCCACTCCATTCACTTTCTTCCTACCTCCTGGAATGACGTGTTCGTGAGGTGGCCACGGTGAGATCCACATATTACTGTAGATAACGACGAGAAGTGGGTAACTCATAAATATACCCATCGGTAACTGGTTACCTCCACACATCCGCAGGCGTCACACAAACCCTGCATTCGTCGGTGAAGAGAAGCAGACGCCACCGATCCAGGTTCAGCTCTAGAAGTTCCCTTAACCACAGTCTTTGCGCACTATTGCGATGGGAAGGTAGTATTTTGTTGCTGATGTGCAGCTAAAGGCCAGATTCGTCGCGTAGAGGCGGTTACGCACTCTACATCTACATCTACATTTATACTCCGCAAGCCACGCGACGGTGTGTGGCGGAGGGCACTTAACGTGCCACTGTCATTACCTCCCTTTCCTGTTCCAGTCGCGTATGGTTCGCGGGAAGAAAGACTGTCTGAAAGCCTCCGTGCGCGCTGTAATCTCTCTAATCTTACATTCGTGATTCCTCGGGAGGTATAAGTAGGGGGAAGCAAGATATTCGATACCTCATCCAGAAACGCACCCTCTCGAAACCTGGCGAGCAAGCTACACCGCGATGCAGAGCGCCTCTCTTGCAGAGTCTGCCACTTGAGTTTGCTAAACATCTCCGTAACGCAATCACGGTTACCAAATAACCCTGTGACGAAACGCGCCGCTCTTCTTTGGATCTTCTCTATCTCCTCCGTCAAACCGATCTGGTACGGATCCCACACTGATGAGCAATACTCAAGTATAGGTCGAACGAGTGTTTTGTAAGCCACCTCCTTTGTTGATGGACTACATTTTCTAAGCACTCTCCCAATGAATCTCAACCTGGTACCCGCCTTACCAACAATTAATTTTATGTGATCATTCCACTTCAAATCGTTCCGCACGCATACTCCCAGATATTTTACAGAAGTAACTGCTACCAGTGTTTGTTCCACTATCATATAATCATACAATAAAGGATCCTTCTTTCTATGTATTCGCAATACATTACATTTGTCTATGTTAGGGGTCAGTTGCCACTCCCTGCACCAAGTGCCTATCCGCTGCAGATATTCCTGCATTTCGCTACAATTTTCTAATGGTGCAACTTCTCTGTATACTACAGCATTATCCGCGAAAAGCCGCATGGAACTTCCGACACTATCTACTAGGTCATTTATATATATATTGTGAAAACCAATGGTCCCATAACACTCCCCTGTGGCACGCTAGAGGTTACTTTGACGTCTGTAGACGTCTCTCCATTGATAACAACATGCTGTGTTCTGTTTGCTAAAAACTCTTCAATCCAGCCACACAGCTGGTCTGATATTCCGTAGGCTCTTACTTTGTTTATCAGGCGACAGTGCGGAACTGTATCGAACGCCTTCCGGAAGTCAAGAAAAATAGCATCTACCTGGGAGCCTGTATCTAATATTTTCTGGGTCTCATGAACAAATAAAGCGAGTTGGGTCTCACACGATCGCTGTTTCCGGAATCCATGTTGATTCCTACATAGTAGATTCTGGGTTTCCAAAAACGACATGATACTCGAGCAAAAAACATTCTAAAATTCTACAACAGATCGACGTCAGAGATATAGGTCTATAGTTTTGCGCATCTGCTCGACCACCATTCTTGAAGAATGGGACTACCTGTGCTCTTTTCCAATCATTTGGAACCTTCCGTTCCTCTAGAGACTTGCGGTACACGGCTGTTAGAAGGGGGGCAAGTTCTTTCGCGTACTCTGTGTAGAATCGAATTGGTATCCCGTCAGGTCCAGTGGACTTTCCTCTGTTGAGTGATTCCAGTTGCTTTTCTATTCCTTGGACACTTATTTCGATGTCGATGTCTGTGTCCACGCAGCCACCCAGCCTCAAAAGGCAGCCCACAGGTCCACTGCTTTCCGGTGGCGGTACCTACGAGGGTCATTCCAAAAGAAGCGCACACTATTTTTGTAAAAGTACAGTTTTCATTCTGCATGTGTGAAAGTTTTGCAGTGTGTAGATACATCCTTCCCGCTTGTTTTCTAATTTAGTTCCACCTGTTTCCGTGAGTGGCGCCTTCACAGCATGTCTTCAAGATGGCTGCTACACTTGTTCGTCAGAAGCAACGTGCTGTCATAGAATTCCTATGCTTTGAAAAAGAGACAGTGGAAAACATCCACAAGAGGTTGAAAAGGTGTATGGAGATGCTGCTGTCGATCGCAGTACAGTTAGTCGGTGGGCAAGCAGGTTAAGTGATGAAAGCGGGCACGGCAATATTGAGGATTGTCATCGCAGCGGCAGGCCTCGTACTGCACACACTCCAGACAATGTGCAGAGAGTTAACGAATTGGTGACTGCTGACAGGCGCATCACAGTGAACGAATTGTCACGCTACGTTGGGATAGGGGAAGGAAGCGTTTGCAGATTACTGAAAGTGGTGGCGTTAAAAAAGGTTTGTGCCAAGTAGGTTCCCAGGATGTTGACAGTGCCTCACAAAGAAACAAGAAAAACGGCATGCAGCGAACTTTTGGAACAGTACGAGAATGGTAGAGATGAATTTCTTGGAAGAATAGTGACAGGTGATGAAACATGGCTCCATCATTTTTCACCAGAGACGAAGAGGCAGTCAATGGAGTGGCATCATTCAAATTCACCCAAGGAAAAAGAATTCAAAACCACACCTTCTGCTGGAAAAGTTATGACTAGGGTGTTTTTCGATTCCGAAGGACTCTTGCTTGTGGACACATTGCCAAGTGGAACCACCATAAATTCTGATGCATATGTGACGACACTGAACAAACTTCAAGCTCGACTGAGTCGTGTTCGACCAATCGGCAAAAGCAGGATGTTTTGATGTTGCACGACCGTGCACGGCCACATGTCAGTCAAAAAACCGTGGATGCGATCACAAAACTGGAATGGACAACACTGAAACACCCGCCTTATAATCCTGACCTGGCTCCATATGTCTATCACCTCTTTGGGAAACTGAAAGGCTCTCGTCGTGGAACAAGGTTTGAAGATTATAATTCTCTTGTGCACGCTGCCGAACAGTGGCTCCAACAGGTTGGTCCAGAATTTTACCGTGCAGGTATACAGGCTCTGGCTCCAAGATGGCATAAGGCAGTTGAGAGGGATGGAAATTATACGGAGAAATGAAAATATTGTTCCTAAAGGGTGTATCTACACACTGTAAAATTTTCAAACATGTGGAATAAAAGATGGATTTTAAAAAAAATAGTGTGCATTTCTTTTGGAGTGACGCTCGTACATGCAATTTCCCTCAGGTCATTTTTATTAACCGCGAGAAACCAGTTCTTCAGCGTTGCATATCTCACGAGAGGAACAGAACGTTCGAATGACGTCTCTGAGGCGGACGGCGATTCGTCAGACTGCTGTTCTGACAGCCGTTAGTGTCGTAAAGTGGCAATGCGCACACGTTTCCCCAAACTTTGTTGAAATCTTTACATGTTCGACCAGGAAAGATATTTATAAGCAGAAAACCGTACCCGGGAGCACCTGGGAACCTGGATCTGGAGAAAGAAAGAAGGTACTATGAGTCTGCTAACTAGCATACAGAACATTGATACGTAGTGTAACACCCTCGCAAGACAGTGAACAAAATGGCCTGTAGAATAGAAATCATGCATTTCCGGACTTACTTTGTTAAACCTACACAACTGGCCATTAAAATTGCTACTCCACGAAGATGACGTGCTACAGACGCGAAATGTAACCGACAGAAAGAAGGTGCTGTGATATGCAAATGATTAGCTTCTCAGAGCATTCACACAAGGTTGGCGCCGGTGGCGACACCTGCAACGTGCTGACATAAGGAAAGTTTCCAACCGATTTTTCATACACAAACAGCAATTAACCGGCGTTGCCTGGTGAAACGTTATGATGCCTCGTGTAAAGAGGAGAAATGCGTACCATCATGTTTCCGACTTTGATAAGGGTCGGATTGTAGCCTATCGCGATTGCGGTTTATCTTATCGCGACATTGCTGCTCGCGTTGGTCGAGATCCAATGACTGTTAGCAGAATATGGAATCGGTGAGTTCAGGAGGGTAATACGGAACGCCGTGCTGGATCCCAACGGCTTCGTATCACTAGCAGTCGAGATGACAGGCATCTTATCCGCATGGCTGAAACGGATCGTGCAGCCACGTCTCGATCCCTGAGTCACCAGATGCGGACGTTTGCAAGACAACAACAATCTGCACGAACAGGTCGACGACGTTTGCAGCAGCATGGACTATCAGCTCGGAGACAATGGCTGCGGTTACCCTTGACGCTGCATCACAAACAGGAGCGCCTGCAATGGTGTACTCAAGGACGAACCTGGGTGCACGAATGGCAAAACGTCATTTTTTCGGATGAATCCACGTTCTGTTTACAGCATCATGATGGTCGGATCCGTGTTTGGCGACATCGCAGTGAACGCACATTGGAAGCGTGTATTCGTCATCGCCATACTGGCGTATCACCCGGCGTGGTGGTGTGGGGTGCCGTTGGTTACACGTCTCGATCACCTCTTGTTCGCATTGACGGCAGTTTGAACAGTGGACATTACATTTCAGATGTGTTTCGAACCGTGGCTCTACCCTAAATTCGATCGCTGCGAAACCCTACATTTCAGCAGGATAATGCACGACCGCATGTTGCAGGACCTGTACTGGCCTTTCTGGATACAGAAAATGTTCGACTGCTGCCCTGGCCAGCACATTCTCCAGATCTCTCACCAATTGAAAACATCTGTTCAATGGTGGCCGAGCAACTGGCTCGTCACAATACGCCAGTCACTACTCTTGATCAACTGTGGTATCGTGTTGAAGCTGCATGGGCAGCTGTACCTGTACACGCCATCCAAGCTCTGTTTGACTCAATGCCCAGACGTATCAAGGCCGTTATTACGGCCAGAGGTGGTTGTTCTGGGTTCTGATTTGGTTGAAATGGCTCTGAGCACTATGGGAATCAACTGCTGAGGTCATTAGTCCCCTAGAACTTAGAACTAGTTAAACCTAACTAACCTAAGGACATCACAAACATCTTGCCCGAGGCAGGATTCGAACCTGCGACCGTAACGGCCTTGCCGTTCCAGACTGCAGCGCCTTTAACCGCACGGCCACTTCGGCCGGCGGTTCTGATTTCTCAGGATCTATGCAACCAAATTGCGTGAAAATGTAATCACATGTCAGTTCTAGTATAATACACTCCTGGAAATTGAAATAAGAACACCGTGAATTCGTTGTCCCAGGAAGGGGAAACTTTATTGACACATTCCTGGGGTCAGATACATCACATGATCACACTGACAGAACCACAGGCACATAGACACAGGCAACAGAGCATGCACAATGTCGGCACTAGTACAGTGTATATCCACCTTTCGCAGCAATGCAGGCTGCTATTCTCCCATGGAGACGATCGTAGAGATGCTGGATGTAGTCCTGTGGAACGGCTTGCCATGCCATTTCCACCTGGCGCCTCAGTTGGACCAGCGTTCGTGCTGGACGTGCAGACCGCGTGAGACGACGCTTCATCCAGTCCCAAACATGCTCAATGGGGGACAGATCCGGAGATCTTGCTGGCCAGGGTAGTTGACTTACACCTTCTAGAGCACGTTGGGTGGCACGGGATACATGCGGACGTGCATTGTCCTGTTGGAACAGCAAGTTCCCTTGCCGGTCTAGGAATGGTAGAACGATGGGTTCGATGACGGTTTGGATGTACCGTGCACTATTCAGTGTCCCCTCGACGATCACCAGTGGTGTACGGCCAGTGTAGGAGATCGCTCCCCACACCATGATGCCGGGTGTTGGCCCTGTGTGCCTCGGTCGTATGCAGTCCTGATTGTGGCGCTCACCTGCACGGCGCCAAACACGCATACGACCATCATTGGCACCAAGGCAGAAGCGACTCTCATCGCTGAAGACGACACGTCTCCATTCGTCCCTCCATTCACGCCTGTCGCGACACCACTGGAGGCGGGCTGCACGATGTTGGGGCGTGAGCGGAAGACGGCCTAACGGTGTGCGGGACCGTAGCCCAGCTTCATGGAGACGGTTGCGAATGGTCCTCGCCGATACCCCAGGAGCAACAGTGTCCCTAATTTGCTGGGAAGTGGCGGTGCGGTCCCCTACGGCACTGCGTAGGATCCTACGGTCTTGGCGTGCATCCGTGCGTCGCTGCGGTCCGGTCCCAGGTCGACGGGCACGTGCACCTTCTGCCGACCACTGGCGACAACATCGATGTACTGTGGAGACCTCACGCCCCACGTGTTGAGCAATTCGGCGGTACGTCCACCCGGCCTCCCGCATGCCCACTATACGCCCTCGCTCAAAGTCCGTCAACTGCACATACGGTTCACGTCCACGCTGTCGCGGCATGCTACCAGTGTTAAAGACTGCGATGGAGCTCCGTATTCCACGGCAAACTGGCTGACACTGACGGCGGCGGTGCACAAATGCTGCGCAGCTAGCGCCATTCGACGGCCAACACCGCGGTTCCAGGTGTGTCCGCTGTGCCGTGCGTGTGATCATTGCTTGTACAGCCCTCTCGCAGTGTCCGGAGCAAGTATGGTGGGTCTGACACACCGGTGTCAATGTGTTCTTTTTTCCATTTCCAGGAGTGTATATTTGTCCAATGAATACCCGTTTATCATCTACATTTCTTCTTGGAGTAGCAATTTTAATGGCCTGTAGTGTGTTTGCTCCTTCTCTCAGGGATGGTCTTTTGCAGGTTGTTCGCGTTGTTCAGTCATCAAGCATTGTGTATGGCTATCAAGTCTGACCTTGTCTTGAGACCGCTTCTGCTGTGCGACAGCCCCGATGCCGTAACCTGTGGGAGTCATTGTGTATTTCTAGAGAACGCGGGCGCCGCCCAGGGCAGCAGGAAAGCGCTCGGTAAACGGATCCTTTCACTCGTGGCACCAGGCCGGCCTTTCACAGCTTTTGCTCCTTTCTGAGACTATGTTAAAACCCAGACATGGTTCCTTTCGTTCTCTGACACACAATACTGTCGCCTACCGCAATCGTGCCCCTTACGCTTAAAATGGTTTTCTTGTACATACGGACTTCAGCAAGGAAGTTACACATGTCGTCACACGCTAAGACCATTGAGCAAGACACTAACGCACAGTCTGAAATAGTAGAGGTACCCGGTTTCCAGCAGACACAGTTCTGCTACAAAACGGATAACAGGTGCATCACAGTATGCCATTCAAATGGCACGCCGCGCGGGGTTAGCCGAGCGGTCTGTGCCGCTGCAGTCATGGACTGTGCGGCTGGTCCCGGCGGAAGTTAGAGTTCTCCCTCGGGCATTGGTGTGTGTGTGTGTGTGTGTGTGTGTGTGTGTGTGTGTGTGTGTGTGTGTTTGTCCTTAGGATAATTTAGGTTAAATAGTGTGCAAGTTTAGGGACTGATGACCTTAGTAGCTAAGTCCAATAAGATTTCACACATGTTTGAACATTCAAATGGCACGGCAGCTGAAAACGTACTCCTAAGTTGAGGTACGTGCCTTAGTACGATTCTTGTGGTCAAAACGTCTAAAGTGCACCGTGAAATTCTGCCGGTATATGGATCAAATGCAATGTGCCGTCCTTCCGTAGTGACATGGTGCCACAATTTGAGCAAGGCCGAACAGGCGTGGATTATGCGTATTGCGAAGTCCAGATGTTGCAACTTGCGAATGCCATTTTTCCGTGAAGCGAAAGAACATCTGTGAAGATTTTCTAGCGATCAAGACGTTCACACAGCGGTTCTCGAATGACTTCGTGGTGAAGGAGCGGATTTTAGTCTTCGGGAAATCGAACGATTCGTAGAACCTTCCGATTGTTTAATTAATAGTGAGCTTACGGCTGCTCAATTTAGGAGCTACTCGACCGAATAGTAGCGGCTCCGGTCACAGAAATCCATCGTAACGACCGGGAGAGCGGTGCGCTGACCACACGACCCTCCTATCCGCATCCTCAGCTGAGAATGACGCGGCAGTCGGATGGTCCCCATGGGCCACTTGTGGCCTGAAGACGGAGTGCTTGCTTTTACGGCTGCTCAGTCGAGCAACTGTTTCGATTTCCTGCACAATATTTTGGACACCGTTCCAGTCGTCTTCTTCAGGTGTTGCGGGTTTTGCAGTAATTTGTTCTCGGTGCATGGACTCCAACCAGAGTATTGTTGGTCTCACGCCGGAATTTAGAGCCGCGTTCGATTCCCAGTGTCCACTGAGCCCTTTGATGCTATTGTAGGTAAGAAATCAAACCGACATATACTTAGACACATTTATTTTACGTGGATTAACTTCGGAAGTCAGCTCTAACCAAAAAACGAAAAATAAAGAATAAACGTCAAATCAGAGAAATCAGCTGCTCGTCCAAAGAACAAACAATGCGTCGGTGTCGTGTTGCCGCACTCTTTTGTTTTACAGATTATGCACCAATACTACGTGATTCCCTGAGTGTTTGCTAACTTTGATGACTGTGACGGTCGGCGAGAGTGTAATAAATCCAGATGCAGAGTTTCTGGACAGCATAATTGAGGAGTCTATCGAAATAAAGATGCCAGAAAGCCGAATATACAGGGATAAAGGTTTCAATGTACATACCGCTCAGGATCGGGCACTCACGGAATTTCTATCCACTGTGCGAGAAATTTTCAGAAAATAAATTTTGAAGAGAGATGAAATCAAACAAAAACTTCATTACTAGTCGATAATTAATGCGTTATTCATGGCTATTCATACTCCATTAAAGATTTTTCTACCTACTTGCATCAGAATGATATTTTACCTTAATGGACTAAGTAAGACTTGGCTTTAATTTTTCCGATTACTGTACATACGGGGTCATCCTGAAAAGTAATGCTTCCGAATTATTTATCCGAAAACTATTAAAGTTGTTTAAATAAACCAAAAGCTGTTGTCATTATACATTTTACTCTTCAAGTCCACACATTTATTTCTCACCATAGTCACCCTGGCGACAAACATATTTCTCCCAACGAGAGAGCAGTATCTTGGTACCGTCGTTGTACGATGTTTGACATTGTTGACGGAACCATAACATTACTTCTGCTGTCGTTGTACGATGTTTGACATTGTTGACGGAACCATAACATTACCTCTGCTTGCACCGCTTGGTCACTATCAGAGTGCAGTCCTCGAAGGTGTTCTCCAAATTCTGGAAACATGAAACTCGGGGTTACGTCGGGAGTGTATGGAGGATGATCGATGATAATGAAATTAAGGCGTCGGATTGTTGCAGATGTTGCAGGGCTCGTACGTCGCTGGCATTGTTATGTGAAAGACAGGGTGCTCCATGTGTGGACGAACTCTCCGAATCGGAAACTCGATGACAGGAATTTGTTTCTCACCCGCCGACACAGTACGTTAGACACCGCCATGTTACACACTACAATTTGGAGCCCTCTAACGACAGAGGGCTACAAATATATAGGGCTGAAGAATAATGGAAAATTTGTTTCATACAGAAAATATTTTCAGCACGCTCTGGTGTACAAAAGGTAGGGGATATCTTCTAATATCGTGTCGGACCACCTTTTGCCCAGTGTATTGCAACAACTCGACGTGACAAGACTCCAAAAGTCGTTGGAAGTCCCCTGCAGAAATATTGAGTCATGCTGCAGCTATAGACGTCCATAATTGCGAGAGCAGTGCCAGCGCAGTGTCCCATATCGGGCGATGTGGGTAGCCAAATCATTCGCTCTAATTATCCAGAACGTTCTTCAAATGGTTCAAATGGCTCTAAGCACGATAGGACTTAACATCTGAGGTCATCAGTGCCCTAGACTTAGAACTACTGAAACCTAACTAACCTAAGGACAACACACACATCCATGCCCAATGCAGGATTCGAACCTGCGACCCTAGCAGCAGCGTGGTTCTGGACTGAAGCGCCTAGAACCGCTCGGCTACAGCGGCCGGCAAAACGTTCTTCAAACAAGCCGTGAACAATTGTGACCCGTTAACTTGATCCATTCTCAGCCATAAAAATTCCGTTGTTGTTTGGGAACATGAAGTCCATGAATGGCGGCAACTGTGCTCCAAGTAGCCGAACATAATCATTTTCAGTCAATAATCGGTTCATTCCATGCAAACACCGCTTCACATTATTATGCAGCCACTACCAGCTTGCAAAGTGCCTTGTTGACAACTTGGGTCCATGACTTCGTGGGATCTGCGCCACATTCGAAACGTACCATCAGGTCTTACCAACTGAAATCGGGACTCATCTGACCAGGCCGCGGATTTTAAGTCGTCTAGGGTCCAACCGATATAGTCACGAGCCCAGGAGAGGCGCTGCAGGCAATGTTGTGCTGTTAGCAAAGGCAGTCGCATCGGTCGTCTGCAGCCATCGCCCATTAACGCCAAATTTCGCCGCACTGTGATAACAGATACGTTCGTCGTACTTTCCCACATTTATTTCTGCGGTTATTTTACGCCGTCTTGCTTGTCTATTAGCAATGACAACTCTACGCAAACGACGCTGCTCTCGGCCGTTAAGTGAAGGCCTTCGGCTACTGCGTCGTTCGTGCTGAGAGGTAAAGCCTGAAATTTGGTATTCTCGGCAAACTGTTGACACAGTAGATCTCAAAATAATGAATTCACTAACGGTTTCCGGAATCGAAAGTCCCGTGTGTCTAGCTCCAACTACTATTCCGCGTTGAAAGTCTCTTAATTCCCGTCGTGCGGCCATAATGACGTCCGACACCTTTTCGTGTGGATCACCTGAGTACAAATACCAGCTGCGCCAATGTACTGCCATTTTATACAGTGTGTTCGCGATGCTAGCGCCATCTGTATTTGTGCAAGCCGTTATCCCATGACTTTTGTCATCTTAATGTGTAAGGAGTGTTTCACAATCTGTACGACAAACCTCTATGGATGATAGATCATGTCATGGAAAACAACTTTTGTTCGAATGTAAAAGTTCACTGACGCTTCCCAGTGATGGTAGGTTTAATTCAGTATACAGGGTGTTACAAAAAGGGACGGCCAAACTTTCAGGAAACATTCCTCAAACACAAGTAAAGAAAAGATGTTATGTGGACATGTGTCCGGAAACGCTTAATTTCCATGTTAGAGCTCATTTTAGTTTCGTTAGTATGTACTATACTTCCTCGATTCACCGCCAGTTGGCCCAATTGAAGGAAGGTAATGTTGACTTTGGTGCTTGTGTTGACATTCGACTCATTGCTCTACAGTACTAGCATCAAGCACATCAGTACGTAGCATCAATAGGTTAGAGTTCATCACGAACGTGGTTTTGCAGTCAGTGCAATGTTTACAAATGCGGAGTTGGCAGATGCCCATTTGATGTAAGGATTAGCACGGGGCAATAGCCGTGGCGCGGTACGTTTGGTTGGTTGGTTGGTTGGTTGGTTGGTTGGTTGGTTTGGGGAAGGAGACCAGACAGCGTGGTCATCGGTCTCATCGGATTAGGGAAGGATTGGGAAGGAAGTCGGCCGTGCCCTTTCAGAGGAACCATCCCGGCATTTGCCTGGAGTGATTTAGGGAAATCACGGAAAACCTAAATCAGGATGGCCGGACGCGGGATTGAACCGTCGTCCTCTCGAATGCGAGTCCAGTGTCTAACCACTCCGACACCACGCTCGGTACGTACGTTTGTATCGAGGCAGATTTCCAGAACGAAGGTGTCCCGACAGGAAGACATTCGAAGCAATTGGTTGGCGTCTTAGGGAGCACGGAACATTCCAGCCTATGACTCGCGACTGGGGAAGACCTAGAACGATGAAGACACCTGCAATGGAGGAGGCAATTCTTCGTACAGTTGACGATAACCCTGATGTCAGCGTCAGAGAAGTTGCTGCTGTACAAGGCAACGTTGACCACGTCACTGTATGGAGAGTGCTACGGGAGAACCAGTTGTTTCCGTACCATGTACAGCGTGTGCAGGCACTATCAGTAGCTGATTGACCTCCACGGGTACACTTCTGGTTCATCCAACAATGTGTCAATCCTCATTTCAGTGCAAATGTTCTCTTTACGGATGAGGCTTCATTCCAACATGATCAAATTGTAAATTTTCACAATCAACATGTGTGGGCTGACGAGAATCCGCACGCAATTGTGCAATCACGTCATCAACACAGATTTTCTGTGAACGTTTGGGCAGGCATTGTTGGTGATGTTTTGATTGGGCGCCATGTTCTTCCACACACGCTCAATGGAGCACGTTATCATGATTTCATACGGGATACTCTACCTGTGCTGCTAGAACATGTGCCTTTACAAGTACGACACAACATGTGGTTCATGCACGATGGAGCTCCTGCACATTTCAGTCGAAATGTTCGTACGCTTCTCAACAACAGATTCGGTGCGCGATGGATTGGTAGAGGCGGACCAATTCCATGGCCTTCACGCACTCCTGACCTCAACCCTCTTGACTTTCATTTATGAGGGCATTTGAAAGGTCTTGTCTACGCAACCCCGGTACCAAATGTAGAGACTCTTCGTGCTCGTATTGTGGACGGCTGTGATACAATACGCCATTCTCCAGGGTTGCATCAGCGCATCAGGGATTCCATGCGACGGAGGGTGGATGCATGTATCCTTGGTAACGGAGGACATTTTGAACATTTCCTGTAACAAAGTGTTTGAAGTCACGCTGGTACTTTCTGTTGCTGTGTGTTTCCATTCCATGATTAATGTGATTTGAAGAGAAGTAATAAAATGAGCTCTTACATGGAAAGGAAGCGTTTCCGGACACATGTCCACATAACATATTTTCTTTCTTTGTGTGTGAGGAATGTTTCCTGAAAGTTTGGCCGTACCTTTTTGTAGCACCCTGTACACCCGCTGTGGGGCGAGAAGATTTCACTTAAGCAGCAGGGTCTTCTAACCAAGTGTGCTGCATACAACTATCCCAGTATTTTTAAGAAAACCTTAAAACTGAGTGTTGCTAGGCGGAGAAATATATTTTGATAGCGAATGAGGAACTTCAATTTTGCTCGGCGTACAGCCATTTGCGTGTAGCTGGTGACTGTATGATAGGCAACACACAGTGCATGCGAATGCCGCAGAATGCTTATGCGCTGCTGCCTGTCAGGAGTGTAACCAATCTTGTACGACGCCTACTGTCGCTGGAAACAGTCAGTGAACATCCCGTCTCCAACAATAATTGCTCCCCATGACGTGATCTATCAACCCTAACAGTTTGTTGTAAAAAATTTAAATCACCCTGTATAACTGAACTGTTTGTTCGCCTTGCGCACAATTATTTTATTAATTTCTTGATGCGGTCTGGCCACTGACCATCTTAAAAAATACATCAAATAATTTGACAAAAAATATCTCGTCAATGTTGCTGGTACAAACCAAAAGTGCATTAGTGCGGAAGCAACAACTCAGCTTATAGTGTCCGAAAGTAGACAACCGGTGATTCCTGCTAAACCATAATCCGACCACGATACTACCACACTTGCCTTCCCACGATAAATAGGTACAGTGGTGATTAATGAAAACGCATGTCACTGTGAATGGTTTCAAGACAGTCGTGCACATACTCTTTAAGTGGTTCAGCGTGTCCTCGTGAAATATCACGGTAAAAACTCAAGATAAGCAGACCGAAGCGCCTTCACTCTCATGCGCAATAATATTGTGGTCGACGAATAGGGGAGACAAGTGTTGATAAACATTGACTTCCTGAAGGAATGTTTTACAACTAACACTAACTTCCGGTAACTAAGTAAGCGAGTGTATACACTAAATCTCTCTCTCTCTCTCTCTCTCTCTCTCTCTCTCTCTCTCTCTCTGTATGACACGTACAAGAATTTTGTATAGTATTTGTAATTATCAAATAATGAAACATGTAAAAAATTTACAGATTACGTGCAAGGAAAATTGAAAAGTTCTCAGAAGTCATTTGGGAAGATTAAAATGAAAAATTACAATAACGCTTCAGGCAACAGAAGGAAACTGCGGAATAGGGAAAAGAACCCTAGAATCATGACGGAATCCATACCATGTTTGATTTCCCTGCAGCTTTTTAAGTTTGGACTAAAAATGCCGACTCTTCGATTTTTATTTTCGTTAGTAGGCATTGTCACTACAATAATAAAAGCGCAAATTGTTAGCCGCAACCCGAAATAATTTTTCTTCTGTTTGTTAGAGCAAAGTAAACGCTGGTGAATCAATAGTGCGTAGTCGGTCGGAGATTTTGACACTTGTTTGCTGTCAGGCTGTGTTGTACTGATAAGGTACTTCCGCAGGACAAATGAAACGCGATAAGGCACCTCTTGCTAATGAGACTTTCATGTCCTTGAATACAACTATACCTGCTGCACGCGATGCTGGAATCTACGTAATTGCAGCGAGACACATGGCACCTGCGGGACGACTCACTCTGCAACATCTTTAGCTATTATTTATTTGTATGTTCATTTATTTATTGATAGACTTCCGCTTCAAAAATGAAGCCTTGTAATGGAGTGGTTGAGGGACTGAACTCGCATTCGTGAAGGCCATAGTTGAGAATCCCTACCGTCCATCCAGATCTAGATATACATTTCGTGAAAACGTTCAGGTGAATGTCGGGGTGATCGCTACGATAAGGACTTTCTTCCCCATTCCTGTCCAGTTCGAGTTTCGTACCGAGCGATGTAGCTCCGTGATTAGCACACTGAACTCGCATGGATGGCGGTTCAAACCCGCTTCCGGCCATCCTTATTTAGGCTTTCCGTGATTTCTCTAAATCACTTCAGGCAAATGCTGGGATGATTCATTTGAAAGGACACTGCCGATTTCCTTCCCCATCCTTCCCTAATCCGAGCTTGTGCTCCGTCTCTAATGACCGTCTTTAATAATCTCCTTCTCCCTCGAGTTTCGTCCTTAATGACCTCGTTGTCTATGGAAACAAAACATTCTTCAAAAGAAAACATTTGGACCTCACGTCTGATTCTGGTGGAATCTCGAAGGAAGTTGGTAAGGCTGTTATCACCAAGGCAAAAATCTTCTTTAACAGTTATTTGCTCCAGATAAACTATGATTGATTTCACGAAGTTTGATTTTGAGAAAAGTCGTTTGTAGCTGTATAAGGGGAAAGTATTTGAATTTCTGAATCTTTCGCACAGAACGCTCGAGAGCTGTCAAGACACACACCAGATCGTGTAACTAATGGGAGCTCTCCTTAAGTATGGATACATGTAAGATAATTCCTGAACAAAGAGGTAGCACCCGATGGCCTCCGCGTTCAAGATTAGTACGGAACGTATTATGAACGTCACACTGTGTAAGTGCATGACCTGACAAAAAAGTGGAATACCGAGAGGACGTGTTTGGATATCAATGTAACTTTGTACACGTACACAATATCGGCTGGTATGTAAGAGGGCTTCTGGAAATTAAGGAACAGGCGGTCTCGAAATGGGAACCACAGTGAAATAGTTATTTACACCTTCCAGGTACTTCTCCACATAGTCGCCGTTCCAATTTGTCGTAGCGTTGTACCAACTTTCAATACTCTCGTCATAGAAGACAGCATCTTGTGCTTTCCGACAATTTTCTCCGCTGGACTACAGCACGTTGTCTGTGCCAAAATGCTGTCTTCATAGCTAGCGGTTCATTCGAGCTGAAATGAAAATTGGCGGCAGCCGTGCCCGGACTGTATGGTGCATGATCAGACACTTCCCGTGAAAAACTTTGCAGCAGCGTCCTCATTGCCACTGTGTGTGGCGAGAGCTGTCTTGAATAATGAAACGCTTTACAGTTACATTATGCTGGGTTGCATGAAATCAGGCGAACTATCAAGGCGGGCACTCACACTTGCTGGGAAACACTAGTTTCTAAGCGTATTTACGCGATTGCTTTGTGGTCAGAACTGAGAAGAGCGACGTAATGCCATTTACCGGCGTACTAGAGACACTGCCCAACACATCTGTGCAAAGCTTCGTTGAATTTTCACTGTGGTTTCCATTTCGCGACTGATCGTTCCTCACTTTCCGAACAGCCCTTGTAAATGATTAGAGTTGCAATTCTCTGTGACAAGCTGAATGGTCACCAGAGTGAATTAGTATGAGGGGCATTTGAAAAGTCCATGCAAAAATAAAAACTACTTACGTGTTTGGTGTAAACTTTTTTTATTTTTCGACATAGTCTCCTTTTAGACTTATACACTTAGTCCAACGCTGTTCTAATTTCCTAATCCCTTCCGAATAATAGGAATTGTCCAAGTCTGCAAAATAGCTATTAGTTGCTGCAATCACCTCCTCTTTGTCCCGCCAGCCATTTCTTCAAATTGGAGAACAAATGGTAGTCCGACAAAGCCAAGTCTGGAGAATAGGGGATGGGGGGGGGGGTGAAACGAGTTGGAATCCTATTTCCATTAATTTTGCTTCTACAACTGCTGAGGGGTGTACTGGTGCATTGTCGTGATGGAAAAGGACCTTTTTGCGGTCCAATCGCCGGCGTTTTTTTTTTTTTTTGGAACTCTGTTTTCAAACGGTCCAGTAACGATGAATAATATGGACCTGTAATAGTTTTATCCTTTTCCGGATGGTCGATGAGGATTATCCCTTGCGAATCCCAAAAGACAGTCGCCTTAACCTTTCCGGTCGAAGGAATGGTCTTCGCTTTTTTTGGTGCAGATTCTCCCTTGGTAACCCATTGTTGTATAGTAATGTACCCATGTTTCTTCCACAGTGACGAGACAACGCTTAAAGTCCTGCGGATTCTTCCTGAACAGCTGCAAACCATCCTTGCAACACTTCACACGATTCCGTTTTTGGTCAAGCGTGAGCAATCGCGGAACCCATCTTGCGAATAGCTTTCTCATGTCCAAATGTTTATGCAAAATATTATGTACCCGTTCATTCTAGATGCCCACAGCTCTAGCAATCTCACACATCATAACTCTTCTGTCATGCATCACTATATCATGGATTTTATCAATGATTTCTGGAGTCGTAACCTCCACAGGGCGTCCAGAACGTTCAGCATTACTTATGTCCATATGGGCACTCCAAAAATTTTGAAACTACTCATAAACTGTTCTAATCGAAGGTGCAGAGTCAGCATAATGTTTATCAAGCTTCTCTTTAGTCTCCTGAGGCGTTTTGCCTTTCGTAAAGTAATGTTCTGTCACCACACGAAATTCTTTTTCTTCCATTTTTTGACAATCACTCAACTTCCTTGATTCACACGAATGCCAAACACAAAGAAATAGGCCAATATGGCCGAAACTTGGTGTGCGCTCTTTCCAAAGATGCTACTAACTAAACATGACCTCGATACGCGTCGGTGGTGCCATCTCTCGGACTTTGCAGGGACTTTTCAAATGCCCTTCTTATTATTGGTACTTTATGTTAACACCATTGATAGAGCTTATACAGATAAGAAGTATGGATAGCATCAGATGTTGATGATCACTTGGAAGGACACGGAGATTCCGCCAACCCGTGTAAGACGGCGTCGTGAACACCGGACAGTGCGTAATAGGTGCCCCTTTGTTGATTTGCGTTTAGCTGGTTCTGGTCGACCACGTCTGAGCAGCACAAGGGATTCTTCTGTCCATCTCAGCGTAGTTACAACATGGTTTGTGGTAACGTGCACTGGTTGCCGCAGAAACGAAGCAGGCGGTTCCGGAGGTAACTGGCAGCGGAGAACGTGGAGTAAAGGAATGAACAAAACAAGTCCAGGGTGTAGCAAAGTTTTGTTAAGCGTATACAACAATACAGACAGCAATCCAGATCACTAACGTAAATCAGTCAAGGTCAGAACTCAATGGTGCTTAATTAAACGCTTCAGTGACTAGCGAGAGATTGGCCATCAATAGCCGGGCTGGGGTTTTTAGCGGCGTCACCTGACATTCTTGCTGCGGGCTCAAGTTGCGGTTGTCGCTTGGAGCCCGAATGTCGCTGACGTCCTTATCGATACTCAGACTAGGCGCGGAATACGAATAACCGTCGGGTATTCAAGGTACGATCTTTGTATCACAAGACAGAGGCACATCGTAACTCTTTCACATCTACGCCTGCCATCGGAGAACAAGAAGTGGTGGACGTCCGGCTACAGTTTGTGTCATCCCGCACAAGTGGTTGGAGAGTAGCAGCAGTCGTTAACAGTGCGAGGCAAACAGCTGCGGTTGGAGTGGTGTCATGGGCGGCTGATGAATGGCGTCGCACTGTATTCAGCGATGAATCGCAGCTCCGCAGTAGCTTGGATGGCTGTTGTTACCGAGTATGGTGGCGACCTGGCGAGAGCTGCCGTTCTTCCAATGATTTGAGAGCCACAGTGGTATTATACCTTGCGTCATTTTGTGGGGAGCCATCGGGTATGACTTCAGGTCACGGCTGCTAGTAACTGAGGGAACTCTGACGGCAGAATCTACGTCCTGATGCGTTACCTGTCATGCGCCAGTATCATGGTCCCATTTTTCAACAGGACAATGCTCGTCCACATATGACACGTGTCTCAAAGAACTGTCTGCGTGATGTTAAAGTACTCACATGACCAAGGAGATCCCCAGGTCTGTACCCGATAGAACATGTTTGGGACGGTCTCGATCAACTTTGTCCAGTGCCAGTGTCCAGGATATCAAGGACTAGTTACAGCAGTTGTGAGCCACCATCCATCAGGAGAGGATACAAGGTCTCTACCGAATTAGTGCATGAATCCAGGCGAGAAGGGAAGCAACTTCATACTGGTAAGTGGGCTGATACTGCCAAGCTAATTTTAAATTTGATTCGATTTTGTAATCACTGGAATAACATCACTCACTCACTCTCAGCCCGTGAAGGATTCTTCTGCTCTTCCTCTTCTAGGTGGTTCACTTTTTTTTCTTAGATCAAATTTGTGTGAATTCCTAAGGGACCAAACTGCTCAGGTCATCGGTCTCCCTTGTTTTTGTTAGGCTATGAAATGGAACGAACACGTAAAATTGTAGGGAGGCGAATGGAAGACTTGATTTTGTTGGAAGGGTTATGTGAAACTGCAGTGGTTTAGTGAACTACGTAGAAGACAGTACTTACAGTATTGAGACCAACTACAGAGTACTGTTCCAGCGTCAGGAGTTCTCATGAAGCAGGGATTAAAATCAGAAATGAAACGGAGACAGGCATTGTTAGGATCGCAACAGTTCGTTATGCCCGTACTACCTGTTACCCACGGCGGCGCTCGTACATTCGTAGTTTTGCTATGATGATAGACGGTGACCAACTAAAGGCAGCCCGTCTCTCTGTTTGTCGTACAGCTTTTAAATGAAGCCGTCGTCGTGAGTCTTCAAGCGTCTCAGAAGCTATTAAGACGCGCGTGACGCTCAGCTTCTTAAGTGCGACGAGCTTGTGGCTGTTTTAATGTCTCTCTAGCTCTGCATCCTAGATCGGGCGTGTCTGAGATTGCTCAGGGGTTTGTTGGATCGAGTAACTTTCGAAGCTAGCCAGTTATGGGTCCTGGGAATTCCAAGACTTTAGAGGATGTTTTAAGTAGTGAAGAGTACAGCAGTCGGAAAAAATATCGTTTTTTTTTTTTAACTTGCTGTGTTGAAGATGGCGACACAGTGACCGAAATCTAGATTTGCAATAAACATTTATTGCGGATGACTGCTCTTCTCTCTACACGAAATAAATGCAGTCGCCGATTACATTAGTCCCATCCGTTTTAATTTTAACAAATTACAATTTTTCGTGTGATATAACTGCAGATTAACAATTTTCGGATTTTTTTACTTTACTCAAACTTTGAAACCTTGCTTCTTGCTAAATTTTATGATTCTAAGTCAGCGCGAAGTATCCTATAGGTTTTGATGAGTGAGTCTGCGAGTATCAAAATATCTGACATGAATGAATTGATTTAGAAGCTTACATTTTTTTACAGCGCCAAGCAACCGTAGATTTTATAAATTGCATATTGATATGTCCACCCATTCCTGAGGAAAAGGGTATTTAACAGCCGGACATATAGACAGACAGACAACAAAAAGGGTTTCGTTCTACGAACTGAGCAACGGAACCATAAAAAGATGTTCCATTTGCATGGGGGCTTAATTAAATATTATAGATTGAAAATGATTTTTAGTAGCTGTAATGTCCGATTACGCAAGTCTCGTAATCGGTTGGCCCTGACTAGTATTATTACGCTATCTGACTGCAACAAACAATGTAAGAAAATTTTCGTAAACACAGTTAATTAATTAAGTCCCCAGCAACTATAAAACCTACAACACCAATAAGCACAAGAGTAACTGTTCTGTATGTGGGAGTGTGACTCAACGTCCACATCTGGCACGGTTCTTTTCCAACAAGACAAGAATTTTTTAAATACCAACTATGCTGACGTGACAAAAGAAATTTAGAAAAACTGTAATTGCGTAAGAAAACCAGAACTCACTCTAATACAAGAACACAAGCCAGATGCTTTGTTGACTGAACCTGTAGTGACGCATTATTTCAGATACATAATTAATAAAAGAACATTATAAATTTTACCTTCATATATATTGACGAAATGCACTCATTACAATAACATCTGCTATCTCTCCCATCAAATAACTGCATAAGACATGGAACAACACTCTTTACTACAACATCTTACTCCAACTTCACGACAACCACGAGCTCTTAACACACACTGTCTTCAACGAGCTCTCAACAGGCACTTACTGCTATGAACTCTCAACAACCACTGTCCTCTCCGATGTCACAACAAGCACTGACTGCCATGAGCTCTTAACACGCACTGTCCTCTCCGATCTCTTAACAACCACTGACTACGACGAGCTCACAACAAGCACTGTGTAGGCGGCTTAATAGTACTCTTTGGCGCACTCTCTGGCGCAGTGGCACAGTGTAGCCACCTTTCACATTCCCTAATTTTTTTAAAATTGAAAAACAACCTACGTTCTTCTTCAAGCGTCCTTCTAGCTGCCTCCATACTAAATTTCATCAAAATCGGTTAAACTCTATATTTGTCAAAACGTAACAGTCAGAGCTATTTACGCATTCGTAGCAGGGATGAAAGTTTAACAGAGATGTTCGGATCTTAATCAGAAATGCTTCGAAGAAAGGTGACGCATTTTTCGCGAATGCCTGTTGGAAGAAAGAAATATTATGGTTTAACGTCCCATCGACGACGAGGTGATTAGACATAGAGCACAAGGATTGTGGAAGGATGGGAAAGGCAAGGAATCATCCAGGCGTTCCTCTTAAGATATTTAGGAAAATCGCGGAAGCCCAAAATCTGTGTGTGAACAGGGGGAAGGGGGGGGGGGGGGAGGGAGGGAGGGATTGAATCGCCGTCCTCCCGAATACGAGTCCATTGTCTTCCCCCTGAAATCCTTAGTTCAGAGCGATTGTCTTAGTGGAAGACTGTGCAACCATGCTGCTGCTAGCATGTACGTCTCGTAAAGGCATTGCGAGAGTAAGAGGTCAGGGCTCGTACAGAGGCATACAGGCAACGAAGTTTTGCTAATACTGGTACAAAGGACTCTCCATCACGCACTGGGGACTAGCTTGCTGAGTACACATGCAGAAGCAAATGTTCAGGCTGTTTACATAGTAGAGGACCCGATTTTATAGGTTTCGGGAGAACTTATTACAGATGAGAAATGAAGTTGGTAAGCTTCCCACGATTAGAATTTTGCATTCTGGCCACTTGCTCCGGCCAATTGAAGATCGTTCAGAGTTTGAATTCTTTTCACGGCCTCGACTCCAGCAATGCGTTTTGGGATGCATTCAGCATAAGCCACCCGCGTACACCTTGAATAACAAAGACGGAGAGGGCGCTGTGGCACGCTTATTTTACTACGTATAGTTGGCAGCAGCCGTAAGTCGACATGATACGCTTAGAAATGAACGTCAACATTGTCCTGCAGGGCTTTATGGTCCCTGTGGGTTTGATATTCGCTGATACGATAAAGCATGAAGACGTACAGGAAGGTCAGACTTTCTCTTCTACGAAAACCTAAAGTCGTATCGAACTGTTTGCTAGGAGACGACGGGAAGTTGGTTCAGCAATTGCAATTCACATCGAAGGATATGCGGTAATTTATCATTTGTATTAATTTATCCAATGTGTAGTTCGCGAAGTACAGCAGTGAAAGAAAATTGTTATTTTGCAGAGGGGAGTGCACCATTCAAATTGCAGTCCATGTTTTTAACGATCTACTAAATGAAGATATAAAGCTGTATTACGTCAGTTGAAGATGGGTGAAACTCCGAAACGCGTATTAGTTTAGATAAAAATATATAAAAAAGTGACTGTGTGTTGTCTTCTTTAAAGTAATAATGGAAAGATACAACTGGTTTGCTCTGCTCTGAAGTACAAAAGACGCGTATGGGTAGGAGTTTATGCAACAAAAAAATAGGTAATGTCGATGTAGGCAAACACTCTGGCCGGCCGCTGTGACCGAGCGGTTCAAGGTGCTTCAGTCCGGAGCCGCGCTGCTGCTACGGTCGCAGGTTCGAATCCTGCCTCGGGAATGGATGTGTGTTATGTTCCTTAGGTTAGTTAGGTTTAAGTACTTCTAAGTCTAGGGGACTGATGACCTCAAATGTTAAGTCCCATAGTGCTCAGAGCCATTTGAACCATTTTAGTGCTTAGAACCATTTGAACGATTTGTAGTCGCATTACACTCTGAAGGGGTCAAATCATAATCACTGTAGTTGCAGCGCACGACGCATTTAGAGTAGGGCTGAATCGTCCGAGGGTGCCAGCACTGTCTAACGTTTTCAAGAACGTCGTTCTGTTGCTGATCGCATTACGGACCGTAGTTCTCGATCTTCCCCAGTGGAAGGTGTGGTTTCACTGACGTCTTTATGCCACTTTTTGGGGCTTTCCCGGGTCGATTCACCTCCTTATGGCTTTCATGTCGATTCTGAGCGGTAGTGTGTCCGAAACAAAATGTTTTCCTTGGCCGCCCATAAGGAAACCGTGTGATTTCAACACTGGGAGCCGCGGTTCTGACTTCGGTCACAGAGGCGTCAAAAAGAGGGATGAAATGAGGGTAAGACGGAGTGTGACGACCTTTCCTTTGTATGACGTGTCCACGATGGCGTTTGGCAGAAATGGAGTGAAATTTGGTGGCAATGTGACATCATTAACATTAACAACTTACACTTCACATGAGCTACCGAGCTGCAGCCTTTTCTTTTGTTGCCGACACTTCGTTGTTCTAAGCGTCGCCAAGACTTAGGGCGACACCGCAGTGCTCCACGCATTTGCAGCATTACAAAGGAAGGTTGTAGGCACCTTTGAGCCAAATTTCAAACTATTGTGGGGTTTCCAAAAAGTGATCTTTCGCAGTATATTAAGCTTCAGATGCCTTGCCTGTGACATAAGGTACGATTATGACAAAAATATACTAATTGAAATTAATAAGTTTGGTAATGTTTGCAGAACAGTCAGTAGGTATCTTAAAAAAAAAAAGACAAATTTTGAAAGCCGCGCGGAGTGGCCGCACGGTTTGAGGCGCCATGTCACGGACTGCGCGGCCCCTCCCGACGGAGGTTAGAGTCCTCCCTCGAGCATGGGTGTGTGTATTCTTATCATAAGTTAGTTTAAGTAGTGTGTAAGTTTAGGGACCGATGACCCCAGCAGTTTAGTCCCTTAGGTTGGTTGGGGAAGGAGACCAGACAGCGTGGTCATCGGTCTCATCGGATTAGGGAAGGAAGTTGGCCGTGCCCTTTCAGAGGAACCATCCCGGCATTTGCCTGGAGTGATTTAGGGAAATCACGGAAAACCTAAATCAGGATGGCCGGACGCGGGATTGAACCGTCGTCCTCCCGAATGCGAGTCCAGGGTCTAACCACTGCGCCACCTCGCTCGGTAGGTCCCTTAGGAATTCACACACATTTGAACATTTGAAATTTGGAAAGCGAATTAAAATTCAGGGAGAAAAAATAAAAACTAATGTTTCCCGATGATACTGTAATTTGTCTGGGACAGTAAAGGATTTAGAAGAGCAGTTGCACGGAACGGATAGAGTATTGGGAAGAAGTGATAACATGAAGACCAATAAAAAAAAGCTTAATGGAATGTAGTTCAAATAAAATACGTGATGCTGAGGTAATTAGGTTAGAACATAAGAGACTAAAGGTAACAGATAAGGTTTGTTGTTTGGGCAGCAACATAGCTGATGATGGCCGAAGTAAAGAGGAATAAAAAGCAGACTGGCAACTGTAAGAACAGAATTTCTGGAAAAGATAATTTTCTTTAATTTCCAATATAAATGCAAATTTAGGAAGTCTTGTCTGAAGGAATTTATTTGAAGTTAAGTCTTGTACAGAAGGAAACGTGGACGATAAGGAGTTTAGACAAAAAAAGAATAGAAGGTTTTGAAAAGTGGTGCTGCAGGAGAATGCTGAAACAGATCGAGTAACTGATGAATGGGTACTGAATCAAAATGGAGAGAAGAGACATTTATGGCGCAACCTGACTAAAAGAAGGGATCGGTTGGTAGTACTGATCCTGAATCTTTAAAATATTTGTCAGTTTTGATATGTAAGGAAGAGGGGGGGGGGAGGGAATCTGTAGCGGGAGACCAAGGGATGAATAGACTAAGCAGGTTCAAATAGATGGCCGCTGCAGTGGTTTCGTAGAGATGAAGACGGTTGCAAAGGATAGGATAATCTGGAGAGTGGCGTCTAACCAGTCTTTGATGACCAAAACAAAACAATAACAATCGAGACTAACCCCCTACCACCATGATAATACGGGTTAAATTGTTGGTGGTAAACAAGGCACTAGAAAGGTATATCCAGAATAATGGGATGGGATCTCCAAGAGGTACCACGAGGTGAAAAAGGCAGACTTAATTAGAATAATGATACTGCAAATGAACCAAACGTGTGTCATGTAAAAGTAAAATTAAAAGAAAACAATGTGAGGTGGAATGAGCATTTGCAAAGAATGGACTCTGAAATGGTACGGGCACAAATGACTCAAAAATAAAGAAATACACACTAAAATTAAAACGATACCCTCGGAGAGCAAGGGAAGATGGGTAACCTGTAAGATAAGCAGGCTGAAACTGCAAGGTAGGAGAAACAAGATGATTTTCAAAATTGTCGATGTGGAATGCTTTTGATAGATACTGACAGAGAATTTCGACGCAGTTGCCTAAGGCGGAACTAGTTGTTTTTGTGGTGTCACCGCCAGACACCACACTTGCTAGGTGGTAGTTTTAAATCGGCCGCGGTCCACTAGTACATGTCGGACCCGCGTGTCGCCACTGTCAGGGATCGCAGACCGAGCGCCACCACAAGGCAGGTCTCGAGATACGGACTAGCACTCGCCCCAGTTGTACGGACGACTTTGCTAGCGACTACATGGACGAAGCGTTGCTCATTAGCCGAGCCAATAGTTAGAATAGCCTTCAGCTAAGTCAATGGCTACGACCTAGCAAGGCGCCATTAGTAACATTGCATGTATCTAAAGAATCTCACTTGTATCGCCACAATCTCCAGATGTACCAAAAGGATGGATTAAAGTTAAGTATTCCCGCAGCTACGTACTTTTCTTTATAGCATTCATTATGTATCCTGTTTCAGACTTCACGCTATCCAGCTTTAACTTAGCGCGTGCCTTTCGGCTTCCTCTCATTGTGTCTAGGCTGTCTTGTCTAGACACAACAATTTTGTACACCCGTTGCAATACAAATCGTTGGAAAGTCAGGAACTTCATTTTTAATGAGTGAAAGTCGATATCAGCTGCACTGCGTTAATTTTTAAAAAAAATTATAGTGCTCTACCCAGCCATGCGACGATCTTCAGTGGCTCTCGATAAGTGTCTAACGCTGTTAAAGAAAAAATATATAGCCAGTGCAGGAATGTCGAGAGAGGTAAAAAGGGGCCACACAGATGCTACCATTCAAATGAATTTCCTGAGAAAGAAGTGTGCCACATGAGTGGTGCGTGCAAGTAAGGTACATTAGAGTTTCTAGTCGCCGTCGAGAACGATAAAGAAAAAGAGGAGAGAAAAAGTGTTAGCGGTCGTTTTGATGGGATCGTTTCGGGATTCGTCTCTGGTAATTTAGGAAAGGTACGGTAAATCTAAAACAGTATAGCTGAACGTTATTTGGACCCCCACCCTGCCGTATACTTGAACATTGATCCCGGCCCTATATGCAACACGCAGGCGGCGCAGTGTCTGGGCATAGCCGACACGCTGTCGCCAGTAGCAGTCTGGCGGCGCCAAGAAAACGCCCCCGCCACTACTGCTGCTACTGCACTGCAGTAACAAGGGATTGCAACCCAACTTTTGTAGTTCTCTGCACAAATACTTCTGTGACTATTCGAAATCCTTAGTCGTTCTGGGACTCGACATAAATCTACCGAGTTCCCTGTATTGTCTAATTCACAGTCTTCTTATGGTAGTTTCGGAAATTATATCGGCAATCAGTGAACGGAAGCTGTAAGCTGACTATTGTGTTCTATGAATGCGCAGCGTTATCTATGGTACGTGAGGCTGAAGTTCCGCAATTTTTAGTTTCTCTAACATTATCGTCAGTGAGGGGAAGATTTTCCCGCGATTTCAAATTGAAGTCATAGATTGTTTTGTTACCTATTGCCCATCCAAATTCTAGATCTTTCTGATTATTAATTATAGGGAGGATTACAATTCAGCAAAAACAAAAAATGCGTGGTTCTACCGCACGGAATTGGATAAAGCCCCGAAGTGCGGATCATTGAGTTAAACATGGATACGTAAGAATGAATGCGTAATAAAAACATTTAAAATAATCTTGTGCAACATTGCTGTGCTGTAGCCAAGTTACCAAACACAATATTGAACTTAAATACCTCATAAATTTGAACATTATACTTAAAAATACTTCTTTAAAAAATAATGCATTCTTCTCCACGAACAGATTCGACAGTTTCATTATCAAATCGTCAGTGTCAATGAATGGTTCTTCCTGTGGCTCCTAGAAGTCTTTTGTAAGTAGCCTCCCTCTTGGTTTAATAAAATTACCTTGGCCACAAAGAGCCACAATGAATTTCCGGGTTTTCCCTGCTCTTTTAGTACAGCCAAGTCATTAAGTGACAGGAGAATCTGATTGGCCATACAGGCATTTCAGTAGTGAAATGCCAATTGTAACGATACGAATGCAATGATGACACAACACGCAGCAGAGAAAATCTCCGACTCGACCGGGAGTGAACCCAGGTCCCTTCGGTTAGCAGTCCGCAGCACCAGGCTGCTCTTCTTTTTTGGATATTTCTTCGCTAAATAGTAAGCCCATAGCTGTATCTAAGCTACTGTCATGATGTGAGAAGTCCGAATTTGACTCTGAAGAAGAAGAAGAAGAAGAAGAAGAATCACCTGGCTGTCTGACCTGCTTTCTTCCCTTTAGTGGCACTGATATAATGAAATCTAGCATACGTTGTTTTGTTATCGTAGCACTCTCTCTTCTCTCTTTGACACGTCTTTCCTTCTGACTAACAAGTTTTTCTTCTCCCACGCATTCTTCTTGTATTCGCTCTTTATTTGGTGTCAACGTTAGAACAACAGGTTTCAAAGCTCTGTCACAACTTTTCCTCTAAATATTTATTTTAGACAGCGAAATTATATCTTCAGGTGAGATAATCATATACTAGTAAAACATAAAACACTTACTGGTGGCCAACCCCACGTTATTACCATGTTCATATACTAACTACTAATAAAACAAGAATATAAAGTTACGTCAACTAAATCTGTCAACCACAGATTCATAATGTGCCCGTTATTACTAAAAACATTTTTTAATTACTCAAACTGTGAAGTTATTGTAATACCTCGTAACAAATCCCTACCAAACAGGAAGTGTTGAAATATCATACGGGAAAGGTCATAATCAACATCATCTTGAAAGTGGGAAGTCTGCTGGTAGGCAGGTGTGTGGGTAGGTAATGTACCAAACTATAAACTGTGAAGTAAGACCAAAGAAGACGACTACAGTACATACACAGTAGATCAGAAACAGATTCATTTAAATCAGAACAACCAAAGACATACACACCTCTTTATGACACATAGCCGTTATTGAAGGATAAGACAGCTGAAAGTGTGGCCTGCAACCAGAAAAACAACCTGTAAATTGGACCTACAATAACGGACAAATCCACTTGTCATGTAGTAAATATTGGGTTAGGTGAGGAGGATATGAAGATAAATTAAGAATATACGCTAGCTGCAATTACGGGAGAATTCGGTATCTCACAAAATCTACATCAGTCAACGTGAACACCCACTACAAACGAAAATAACTAGGAAAATGTTTGTTTATGCAACTAATTTGGTGACAATGGAAGCTGACGTAGAATAAATGGTTTCATAAAGAGGTAAGACTGAAAGACATGATTCAGTAGTTAAAACACAGTCCTCGTATTGGGATAAGCAGGACTGGCTTTGGTCTTCGCTTGTTTTCAGAAACCACTTCGGGCACATGGCGATGACTGAGTTCAGGAAGCTACTGCTCCATATCTAAGATATCACAGCGTTTGTGATGGTTTTTCTTTCTTATCTTTCGATTGAAAACTTATACGAGTGTATAAATGTCAATAATTGGGTGTTATTCGACTCCAGGGAATTACGTTTAGTTACAGCATACCAGTTGTAGTATACTTCTTTAATGACGGACAAGAGCACTTTTCTGTAAAACGGCATTGTTCGTAAAATTTATGATCTGAGCTTGAAAATCACAGGTGTTACTTACGACATGTAGTGATAATGAGAGATGCCATCGGTGACCGTTCATTGCCCACTGCTGCAGCTTGTCTTCTGAAACAAACACCATCCATCCTGACTATCGGCGACACATTCTTTAATACGTACTTTCGTTGTTCCCTGTATTTTGCTGGACGCATTGTCTTGCAGCGGTCCTTCTGGTTACTTCTTCAATGCTGCAGCTCGCCTTCGCTGCGAGGCCATTTCTTGTGACAAGATTTTTAAAAAATGTTCTTTCTCGTGTAGTCAAAAGACTAGAAGGTTTTCTATCTTGCACTTTGATCTAGGTCTTCATCTACATCAGTACTCCGCAATCCACCTCATCGGATCTGACTGAAGGTATAATGTATCAGTACCAGTCATTTCCTGTTCCGCTCGCATATGGAGCGATGGGAAAACGGCTATGTATTCGTCCCAGTGCGAGACCTAATTTCACTTATCTTCCTCATCCTTTCGCGCAACGTACGTTGGCGACAGTAGAATCGTTATCCAAACTTCCTCAATAGAGTTTCTTCGCGATAAGAACATCGTATTCCCTCCACGGATTCTCATTTCAGTTTACGAAGCGTCTGTATAACAGCCGCGTGTTGATCGAACCTACCGTAACACATATAGCAGCCCGCATCTGAATTGTTCCAGTATCTTGCTGTAATCCGGTGGGGGATTCCAAAAATTCGAGCAGTACTTAAGAGTGGTCGCATAAGTGTTGTATACGCGTTCTCCTTTGTAAATGAGTCAAACTTTCGTCAAACTCTTCCAGTAAACAGTGTCACTCCCTACCCGCTTTGCAACGTCACGCCTAGGTATTTAACCGACGCGATGATGTCAAGCAACACACCTCTAATACCGTATTCGAATATTACACGATTTTTTCCCCTACTCTTCCGAATTTACATTTTTCCACATTCATCACACTAAATAGATATTCTGTCCAAGTCATCTTTTGTCCTTCTACAGTCACTCAACAAACGATACTTTCCCGTACAACGTCAGCAAACAGTCTCACTATGAAGTATGTTGAGGATTGGTTCTTTGATACTTCAGATTTATTTGGCATGGAGGTCCTACAGAACAGGAAACGATGCATCCACAGATTCTGTAACTGTGTAATATTCGTTCTGATGGCATCTGCCTTTCTGATTCTCAATGATAAGAGAGCATTAAGCTTTAGCAAATCGCGTCTGCAAACTCTAGAATAAACTGCTGTGTCTGCCACAGATGAGAGAAAGCAACGAGTAATTGCAGAAAAATAAGCTGATGTTAAAAATTTATACAAGTTGGTAAACAATATATTTCAATCACTGCAAGTAGAGAAAAACTAGAAAATTGTTCACAATAGCAGAAAATGGATACTAATGGTATACGGCCGCGAATTACTGGGCAGTCGCTAATTCTGAATCCACACGATATACCATTGAAACCAATGTCGTTACTACGCTGTTTGTTCACAACGAGTTTCATCAGACGCTACGTAAATCTTATATAAAGGCAGTGCCTTCTGTCGCGTCAGAAACAGAAGCTAATCTATTTCAGTATATTAAGACAATTTTTAAAATAAATATCAGCATTTCGGTTGCGTATTTATTCGTTTAGTAACCAGAGACGTACATGTACGAAAATTACATCTTTAAGGTAAATTATAAATCTAATGAAACAAAACTTTTGCTTTAATTTTTGAAGTAATGTCTTCAAAGAAACTGCCAGTTACCGGTCTCGTTACCACTGGACAACAACGCACAATAATGCAGTGGCGAATATAACTGGTTCGAATCCTTACGTTGGAAATTTTTTTTTACGATTATTGTCTGGAGAGGAGGAGGAGAGTTCCTGACTATACCAGCCTGAGCGCCAAGGTCTCATGAAGTTTGCGATCATATCGCCTGAATGCGGTAGTTTTGAACTTTTAAAAAAATCTGTACATCACAGTCCGCTGCTGAACCTGTACTACATAACGTTTTTTATGAAATCCCTTACTGCCTCTAAATCCATAGTGGTGTCTCTTTCAAGAACGTAAACAGAACATACCCTGAAGACTATAGCTGAGAAATCATTTCGCTATATACCATATGTTGTAATTTTAAAACAATAGATTGCAATTTATAACAGACTAGCGAACCAGGCAATGATTTACAGTTACTAAATATATATTGGATATACGTCCTAATATCCTTCTCCTACCTCTCTCTGCCCATCACCACCTCCCCCTCTCTATGTCCATCTCCTCCCCCTCTCTCTATGACCTTGTGCATTGTTCATACCTTTTCTTTTATCTGAGTAATCAGTCTTCTGAGTGGACTGTAGTTCCCTCTGATAGCATGGAAGTCATTCCCTTATGTCTTAACAGAGGTTCTATCATTTTGTCCCTTCTCTTTATCAGTGTTTTCCACATATTCCTTTCCTCTCCGATTCTGCGCAGAATCTCCTCATTCTTACCTTATCAGTCCACTTAATTTTCAACATTCGTTTGCACCACCACATCTCAAATGCTTCGATTCTCTTCTGTTGCCGGTTTCCCATGATCCATGTTTCACTACCATAGAACGCTGTGTTTCAAATGTACAGTCTCAGTAATTTCTTCATCCAAGTAAGGCCTATGTTTGATACTACCAGACTTCTCTTTGCCAGGAATGCCATTTTTCCCAGTGTTAGTCTGATTTTGATGTCCTCCTCGCTCCATCCGTCATTGGTTATTTTGCTACCTAGGTAGCACAATTCCTCAACTTCATCTACTTCATGAACATCAATCCTGATGTTAAATTTCTCGCTGTTCGCATTTCTGCTACTTCTCATTACCTTCGTCTGTTTTCGATTTACTCTTAATCCATATTCTGTACTCATTAGATTGTTCATTCCGTTCAGCAGGTCATGTAATTTTTCTTCACTTTCACTGAGGATAGCAGGGTCATCAGCGAATCGCGTCACATATCCTTTCACATTCAATTCTTAATTCCTCTCCTGAACCTTTCTTTTATTTCCATCTTTGCTTCTTCGATGTGTTTATTGCGGTTGCAAACAAAAACCTGATTGTGTGTTGAAGTTGCTTAAAATGAGTGGGTAAATCGGTTAGGATCACTGGTACATGGAATATGAGAGAGGCTGCTCCAGCTGGTGCATCTATGAAGGTAGTAGCTTCAGTGACGGTATTACACATAAGTTTAAATCTGCGAACGGGTAGGATTACAAAATCACAGTCCATATCAATATCTGATCATGATCAGATAAGCTGAAAATACAGCTTTCCTGTTTCCTGTTAAAACTAACAGCGAAGAAAAAAGAAAGAAAGAAACAATGCAACGTCGTAACTAAAACGAAAATATATAGCAGAAACAAGTTGTGTAATAATTTAAATGCCCTGCTATCATAGTTAAAAATGACTGCGAGAAAGAAAATGAAATAGCACATATTCACAGCACAGCATTTCCTTTATCGCTGTCGGTTTTTACAAGACACTTGTACACTGTTCTTTTAAAAAGTGTATAGCTTATGTCCATCTGAACATTTGTTAGATTATTGTGTAAATATCTGAAGTAAATAGTTCAAGAACTTTTCGAGAATTTTGGCGACAACGTTAAACGTCTTGTTTGTGTATAAAAGTATAGATTATTCGTGGAAGATGAACATTTGGACTTGAAAGATTGTTCGGTATTAAACTCCTAATACACACAGAGAGAATAAACCTGAAATTTTTATGAACTTTGTAGATGTCCAAAACGCTTTTGATAACGTTTCAAGAGGTCGTCTTAGGCGAAATTGGGAAACGAATAATATTGCAAGTCTCAAGGGAACGAATCCGTAATATTAGTTATGACGACCGCCCGTACAAGGAATTTCCAACTATCCAGGGAGAAGGAGAAATCTGCTATGCATTCCCTGCGCTATTAAATATTTACGTAGACGGCCTTTCGAGGAAGTAGATTTTAGTTGAGTACTGACTCAGTCTTGCATGCCATTTTACAAACCGACAACTGATAGTTACACAAGGGTCTCAAAATGATAAACAGAGTGCAGATACAAATTACACGCAGTCTGGAAAACGTGGTTCACATCATCCACTGTGACAAACAACGGAAATTTTGAAGATAATTTGTGGCCTTACGTCGTAATAACCGAGGAAGTAACACATTGTAGCATGGTCTGAGAACGTCCGAAGTCAGTTGAGTACATACTCTGTGTTTCAGGCAATAATTTGCTTTCTAATGACAATGCATGTGGAATATTTCTTTAGTCAGACGAAATAGTCATTACTGTGAGCGTTGTCAACATCTAAAATCAATCTGATTTTTATACTGAGGTTCTGTAACTATTAAACGACGGTACAGCACTAGATTGCAGTTCCTACTGCTCGGAATAGCAGAAGATATGAGATGGACGACGGCGTCAAACTAGGAGAAATTAATGGATACAGGAAGATTACGAAGAAATCTGTCCCCATATTTCCACGTAACTACTTCTGCCCACATATAGTCATTCAAACAAACATTTAAGTGTCTCCCCTCAAAATGGCTTTCCAAGGTTTGGATTCTTCAGTTCAACACTATCTCTGGGACAATCCCTTTCATCGTTTTTGCTCATAACAGAAAACCGAAAACATCGTCATTGAACTTCAGTACCGATAAACAACTTTCTTCATTTTAATTTATATCAGGAAAAATTCTTAATTGATGCATTTAAAAAATTTTAAATCCATATGTGTCTTAAGCAATATAAGGCTGAAATGCTGCTAACATATGTCTCTGACTTTGAGGTACGAGTACTTGGAACTTGACCAATCACCAGTTTGAACGCTGTTTTGAACACGAGGATGTTCCACTAGGAGTGGGCCGATTGGAGGTTATAGGCTCTTGGCTTCATCCAGTCTGTCATCTGGTTCACAAAGCCCACAGTTAACGCAGAATCGTAAACACAGTGTAACTCAAATATTTCACTTGCGCACATTTCTGCTTTCGGTGAGTCTTGTTGTTGTTGTTGTTGTTGTTGTTGTTGTTGTCGTCTTCCATCCGAAAATCCGCATGATGGCACTCTCTGCGCTGTGCTCATCTCTACATACCTACTGCTTCCTACGTGGCAAACGGTTATTGAAAACTATATGTTATAATTACAATCACATTATGGCCTATTGCTAATGCATTTAAAAAGTCCTCTGTGAAGATAGGTTTTCTTACTAAGGAAAGAGTTGGTTTGTGTCTTCATCACAAGTTTGAAAAGCGAGTCTTGTCAAGAGTATTATGCTGGGCAGTCAGGGCGTAATTTCAATATGCGTTTCCGGGAGTACACTTTTACTAGTAATATGAGTGCGTTAGAATGTCATATTAGAGACAATAAGCACCTATTACAGATTTTACTGTGTTCAAATTACAGCAGCTTTGAAATGCTGCAGCTACGGCCATGTTTAATACAATTTGAGTCCTTTATTATACTTCTTAATAAGCACTAAGTAATACAAGAATTATGCTTAATGTTATAGTCACCAACGCAACGTGCGTGTATAATTGTTTACCATGAGCAACGTCGAGCTCCCTACGTCAGCAGGGCTCCAATCGTGTTGCAGAATGTAGTAGGAAGTGATAACATACTTTGTATTGATTTTAATAGTTATTTTACTAAGATGTACTGCATTATTGCAATGTATTCCTTTTAACATGTCTTATGTCGTTGTTTAATGCCACAGATCTGAGGATGGAGTTCTCCTGGTATGCGTCTTGAGACAACAAATAAAATTATTTTAGCGATCAAGACAAGTGTTTTACCGTGTAGTATTTCGTGTAAGTTGCCTGCAGGTGAAATGGTTTTGTCATGGGTACTTACCTCAAGGATCTCGTAGTTCCGAAGAAACGTCGTCTATTCCATCTCCCTCCTTTCGACTAACGCATTTCAATTCTTCTCGCAGTATCTCATCCCCGACGTCAACCTCCACAATTCCCTCTTCCCTTCCCATACTGATATGTTTGTTTACTTTGAATAGACACCTCTATATTCCCTCAAATTTTCAGCTTTCCCTACTTTGTTTGAGACTGGCTAGTCATCTGATACAGATGCTTTGCTTTTCTCCAGAGGTCCTGCAGGAGGAATCTGTCGTCTCCTTTGTCATGCATGCTTCAATAGCTTCGTGTCTCATGCTTTACATTTTGTATTTTCTATATATCTCATTTCTTAGACGCGTGTATTTTCTATACCTTACTTCATTTGCGGCATATTTATATTTTCTCACTTCAGTATTTAATTCAACGTCTCTTGTGTTACCCACATATTACCAGTGGGTATTGCCATTTTGTCTATTTGCTGCTCTGCTGCCTTCACAATTTCATCTTTCAAAGCTACCCATTCGTCTTCTGTTCGTCTTCCTATCTCCAGTTCCTGTCATTCGCTGCCTAATACTCCCCACTCTCAACAACTTCCGGTTCCTTAAATTTATGCGGGTCCCAGGTTTCTTTCTGCAATTTCTTTGGCGTTCATAATCAGTAAATTAAGGTTAGAGTCCACAGCTTCCCCTGGAAATGTTTTGTAGTTTAAAATATGATTTCGGGATATTTGTATTGCCGTTACATAATCTGTCACAAACCTTTCGGCGTCCTCAGGCCTCTTCAATGTATATAATTTCCTTTCATGATTCGTAAATCGAGTGTTTGCAGTGATTAAATTGTGCTCTTTACAACATTCTTTCAGGGGATTTCCCACTTTCCTTCCTTTCCCGTATTACTTTTTCCTTCGTTCTCGTACTATCCAATTCCAGCCCGCAACTCAATTAAATTTTTGTTTCCTTTAAAAGGCAGAAATTATTGAAACGTTACAGTAACGGGAAAAAGGATTATCAGGCCAGGCAAATAACTGGACTGAACATTTAATAAATAGCACAGCTCTACATAATTTTTAATCAGTAGACAACGTCGTCACCAGCGAAACCCTGAAACTGAGGCTTGGTAAGCGGACAGTAGAGACACATATATTGGAGAATAATACTAAAACAAACAAATCATTCGGTAAGTAGAGTAGAGTAGCGGCGGCGGAATGGTGGAGGTTGGAGGGGTGTGACAGTGTAATCGGATGGGCGAATTCTCTACCCGCTCGCGTATTCCGCGACGGTTGTTTTGTTGTCTTAACTGTTCTCCGTAGACTTCTAGCGTTAATTCTCTATGAAAACTGACTGTTATACAATATCCGCTATTGCCTTGGTCAGGAAAGTACTGAGTCAAGGGAGCAATGGAATTACGCAAATATTGTTGTGCCCACACCGACCAGAGGTTATACTGACGCCAACGACGAAAAATCACTCGCAGCGTGGCACCAACGTTATCTTTGGTCGCAATGGACTTTACAATATTAGTTTAGATGGTTCAAAATGGTTCAAATGGCTCTGAGCACTATGGGACTTAACATCTGAGGTCATCAGTCTCCTAGAACTTAGAACTACTTAAACCTAACTAACCTAAGGACATCACACACATCCATGCCCGAGGCAGGATTCGAACCTGCGACCGTAACAGTCGCGCGGTTCCGGACTGAAGCGCCTAGAACCGCTCGGCCACCGCGGCCGGCTTAGTTTAGATCCATGCAGGTATAATAAGGGGATGCGGCGCTTCAGCCTTACGCTACACGTAGCTTTGAAGACGGTGCCGCCGAGCTAGTAGCCCGCAACAATTAGCAGACTACTGTGTACACACGGAGCGAGGCGGCGCAGTGGTTAGCACACTGGACTCGCATTCGGGAGGACGACGGTTCAATCCCGTCTCCGGCCATCCTGATTTAGGTTTTCCGTGATTTCCCTAAATCGCTTCAGGCAAATGCCGGGATGGTTCCTTTGAAACGGCACGGCCGATTTCCTTCCCCATCCTTCCTTTACCCGAGCTTGCGCTCCGTCTCTAATGACCTCGTTGTCGACGGGACGTTAAACACTAATCTCCTCCTCCTCCTACTGTGTACAATTGCTTCAGGTTATTAATTTCTGTCGTGTCCACGCAACAGTTCTTTCAAACGGTCAACATTACATATATTGCTTTCGTGATTAACATAGTGTCAGGAAGGCATTTTCAGACTTTCCTGGTCTTAAAGGCATATTTGTTTCGGTAATAGGACGCATTTGGCCTCATTAATATAACTTTCTTTATGTAAAATGTTTCGAATGACCGAGAAGCGAACTATCTAATGTGACAAAGCTGCTTTTGTAATCCAGCATTTTCCTTAACATGGAATGACGAACTAACGTTCCGTCTAGGTGTGTCACCTTCCCGGAACTCCTAAGAACATATTTAGCTACGTCTGGACACTTTGTAACATTTCCTTCTCACAGCGCTCAACCAGAGCGCTCATCGAGCTGTAATGATAGGAAATCTAAAGCCAAATTACAGAAATAAAACCATTGCAGTGAAAGTAACCTGTGTTTATCAAACCACGTTTATCAGGAACTAATGCTTGGGGCTCCTAACATGGCGGACGTCGGTTTCAAGTTTGTGACGTCAAGACAACGCCCCGTACTATACTCCCATGGTTACAAGTGTGCGATTCCTTAACTTCCTTGACCATCACTTGCTTTCCTGACGAAGGCAATGGTGGCAGTTGTTGAAAGCTCAAAGTTTTCATTCCGAATTATTGTGCCATATGCACCGAGCACAGTGAATATTAATGTAACTACATGATTCCAGAGAACTTTTCAAGTTTCGAACATCAATGACGTATATGTGCAGACTGAAGCAACGAACGAAAACTCGTACCAAGTCTGGGATATGAACCCAGGTCTGTCTTCCTCGCTTCTGTCTGCATATATGTTATTGTTGTGGTCCACAGGCCTCTTTTGTCTCCGAGTAACTACAAATACATCGTTCTGAATCCGCTTACTGTATTCGTAACTTGGTCTCTCTCCACGATTTTTAACGCCCCCCACCCCCTCCCACACACACACACACACACACACACACACACACACACACACACACACACACACACTTCTCTCCAGTACTAAATGAGTGATCCCTCGATGTCTCAGAATGTATCCTATGAACAGGTCCCTCATTTTAGTCTAATTGTGCCACAAATTTCTGGTCTCTCCAATTCCATTCAGTGCCTCCCAATTAGTTGCGTGGTTTACCCTCTAATCTTCAGCATTCTTCTGTAGCACACTTCAAAAGCTTCTATTATTTTCTAAATTGTTTATCTTAGATGTTTCACTTCCATACATGGTTAGACTCGATACAAATACTTTCAGAAAAGATTTCCCGACACTTAAATCTATACTCCATGTCAGCAGATTTCTCTTCTTCAGAAACACTTTTCTTGCCATCGCAAGTCTACATTCTGTATCATTTCTACTTTGCCCATCATCAGCAATTTTTCTGCCAAATAGCAAAAAGCTCATCTACTACTGTAAGTGCCTCGTTTCCTAATTTGATTCCCTCAGCGTCAATGGCAAATGGTTCAAATGGCTCTGAGCACAATGGGACTTAACTTCTGAGGTCATCAGTCCCCTAGAACTCAGAACTACTTAAACCTAACTAACCTAAGAACATCACACACATCCATGCCCGAGGCAGGATTCGAACCTGCGACCGTAGCGGTCGCGCGGTTCCAGACTGAAGCGACTAGAACCGCTCGGCCACTCCGGCCGGCCCCTCAGCGTCACTAGATTTAATTCGACTGCATTGCAAAAAATGGCGCAAATGGCTCTAAGCACTATGGGACTTAACATCTGCGGTCATCAGTCCCCTAGACTTAGAACTACTTAAACCTAACTAACCTAAGGACATCACACACGTCCATGCCCGAGGCAGGATTCGAACCTGCGACTGTAGCAGCTGTGTGGTTCGGACTGAAGGGCCTGGAACCACTTAACGGCGGCCGGCAACTACATTGCATTATCATTGTTTGCTTTTGTTGTTGTTCATATTATATTCTCCTTCCAAGGCACTGTCCATTCCATATAAATGCTCTTCGAAGTCCTCTGCTGTCTCTGACAGGTAAATCTCAAGGTTATTATCTCTCCCCACTTAACCTTAATTCCAATCCCAAACTTTTCTTTGGTTTCCTTTACTCCTTGCTCAATATACAGATTGGATACCTACATCGTAGTTAATGCAAAATTCTTTACCCGACTCCAAGAAATGCGAAAAGGCGCGAACATAACAGAAGCTATGAGAATGTCATTAAGAATCATATACGAGCAACGCGAGAGCATTTAACCGAGACCGTAATGCGTGGAAAAGTCTATAGAGATCTTTATAAAGCAGATGATGTGACTGGGGTGATGGTAATGATGTAGAGGTCGAAGTGGAGACGTGCGTAACCTCCAACGAACGGGGCTCCCCGAAAGGCTGGGCGGCTAACAATGGCTTGTAGCGGCGGCGGCGGCACAAACGCCAGCGCCGGCTTCGGCGCCGGCGCGTGTGTTGGCCGCTGACACACTGTCCCTCATAAGCGCGGTGCGTGCAGCCCTTCAACGCCAGCAGGTGCGCTCTGCCAGACGCCACGCTACGCCGCCAGTGAGTCGCCGACGCGGTGTCGGAGCATGCGCACTGCTGGCGTCGCGATGCTTGATCGAAGCGGTCGCCGTCACACACCAGCTGTTGGCCAGTAGTACGTTAGATTGCGCCCAGACGGGCACGGAGCAACCAGCACGCCGACGCCAGGTTAGTCGTCATTGATCCCCGTTGGGGATGTTGTCTCTGCTTGAACAATGTCGCCGTCTCGAACGTGGGGGGCTAGTGTTCACAAATTTTCAGTTACCGTTCAGAAATTCGATGTGGTCACTCCCGCGCCAAACAAATATTCCGTGAAGACATTGTTTGAAGTTGTTCCCCGAATTATGCAATTTTTAGCACCGCGATAAGAGTAACTGAGAACGATAAGGAATACATTTACAACTACTATCTAACCGATATTATCAGTTATTCATGTAGGTATCTGTAGTCAACTTCGATAATTCTAAAATAAGTCTGTACGATTAGCAACGCGGATTGTTCGACTCCAAAATACACGTTTCAAAACATGATATGTCAAGCATCTCCCGTAAGCTACGACATAGTAGGGACATTAACGCGAAGGAAGCCATCTAGATCGCCCAAAATATTTTCGTGTATTACCACTTGGCTAGCGGCATCAAAACTTAGAAATCGTTAAAGTCTGTGTTCACAGACAGGTGCAGTAGGCATAAATTTTATGTCCGCTGACTCTAAACTTTATTTTACAAGGTCTATGTTTTGATTTAGTGATTGAAGTAGCCGAAACTTTGTAATACACGAAAATATATTGAGCGAACTAGACAGTTTTCTTCGCAAAGTCGATGATTGTATTCTCATTTTTCGAACTTGCTTTCTTTATTAATAAAGTCAAGGAAGCAGTTATCAATGAGAACTTCATCAGCTTGTTAGGTATTGTGGTTCTAAGATTATACCAAGAACATGTCATGTTTCTTGCTCTTGGTCAATCAAAGTGGTTGGGAAAACCAAAAGTATTGCTACTTATATAGCATATGTAATGAATGCTATTGCACGAATCTTTCGTCTTTACCGTCGTGCCACAAGTGATAGGGTAGGCTGTGAAGTCAGTTGGTCAACAAGAGTAGTCTGTTTGAACGAATCATCTTGTAAATTATCTTCAAAACCTGCATTAATTCAAGGTAATTACGCAAAACTTTATTCCGGAATGATAGAAAATAACGGTCTATTGTTTTGTTGCTGCACTATCTCGCTTGTAGATTTGATCCTTTTGGCTGCTTTTCGTTGGCCTCACAAAGTACACGGATGTAGAGCAGCACGAATACTTGCTGCTCTTGTAGTACTGGTATGCGCCACATCACATTTGGTTTATAACTTCCGATACGCAGTGCGCGAGAAAAAACTGTTCTTGGTTCCTCAGCCTTCTAGTGTAGTTCTCATCTGCTTCTGCTATTTTCTGTTTCGGAAGCATGGAACCCGAAGAAAAATACACATCGAGTGCCTTACTTGTTGTATTGAATCACTCTCATATTTATTATGAATATATAACGGCAGCGAAGTGATCGTTGGTTCAGTTTCGCCGGTTCTCGAAATTTACCGCTTTGTCCAGCCTTGTAGAGAAGAATGGATTGACGTGTTCTCAGGCCATCAAACAGATAGCGTGACTCTGCCTCGCAACATTTCTCGCTCTATCGTCTGTTCAGTGCCGTAGAATTCTCACGCGTTGGAACAATGGTAAAAGATACAATGCAAGAGCGTGTTGTAAATAGCCTCTCTCGTAGATAAGAAGCGTTATTTTGTTATGGCTCAGTATAACTTAAAGTGCTTGTTCGGTAAAGTGTAACTTCAGATCATGCATTTTCGAGTAATTACTTCAAAATACTTGGTTTTCTCTTATTGTAATCGAAATCCTAACAGAAAAATTTCAACATTCACATAACGACAGTACTTGGCCATTTTCTGCTTTTCCTTGAGAGTCATTGGCGATCGCTGACTTTAGGTTTAGGAGAGTTTTTAGGAGAATAAACTTGTCTGAATACACATCCTAATTGCGGCTTTTATCTAGATTAATTTTTGAGTAAAAATACCGCAATTTGTGACGACTGTTTATTTGTAATCGATCAGGTTATAGCATTGATTTTAGCATCAAGGAACAGAGCTACTACGGAAGGGGAGACGACAGATGTTTTTAAGGGATAAATATTGTCGCTGTTACGTATCCTTCGCTCTTCTGTCTTTAAGTGCTTGGACCAGCATCTGCTTTTTGAATGGTTGGACCGGCAGGGAAAGACTTTTTCTTATCAGTGTTAGGACCAGAATAGACGAAGATCCGCGAAGAAAGTATCATCCGAACTCACACTGGGTGTGATTTACGGAAAGCTAAATTATAATGACTGGACTGGTACTTGAACACTATTTTGACCGCGAGCCTGTTGGTCTGACCTGTGCATCGCAATGTCCTGTCGGTAGATGACGCACAAAAGTTAAAAAACTTTAGAGTATCGTTCTCTGGTAATATTGTGTACCGAAACCGGCTATGAATATTCATGTTTATTTGTTGGCAACTGGTAACAATAAACTTGTTGTGGCCGGCCGCGGTGGCCGTGCGGTTCTAGGCGCTGCAGTCCGGAACCACGGGACTGCTACGGTCGCAGGTTCGAATCCTGCCTCGGGCATGGATGTGTGTGATGTCCTTAGGTTAGTTAGGTTTAAGTAGTTCTAAGTTCTAGGGGACTGATGACCTAAGATGTTAAGTCCCATAGTGCTCAGAGCCATTTGAACCATTTGAAACTTGTATCATTCGATATCAATACCGGACGCATTAAAGCCACACCAAAAACGTTCGCATTTGAAGTCTCCATTTTCTATAAACACTAAACCTCATTGACTGAATGTACTGATTGTCTCACGAGGAATAGTAAATATCTTAGGAGGTAATCCATACAATAGGTGTCAAAATTTTTATGTTTTTAAAGATTCAGTTGTTAGAATGTAATCACAACTACTACTCACAGAATGTGTTCTGGGAGGCAAATAATTGAGTTCAAAGCTGATTTTCATGAATTTCACCCTAACTTCAACGCACTCTCGAATTCCCTTGACAATGGCGCGTGTAGCGTTTGTGCGCTTGGTTGGGAGTTACGTTATGAGGGCCAGCATTACACGTATTTAGAAAGATGAATTCGTCTCTTATGCTTACCTTTTCTGTTGTAGACTTCGCCTTCCAACCATCCCAGCAGGCAAAAATCTATAGGGGGGAAGGTTCGGGCACTTTGATGGCCAAGAAACGTGACAATTTCTGCCAATCCATCTTCCGATGAACGTTAGATTTAGATGATGCCTCACCAGACACAGTAAATGGGCATCCGATGAGGCTGGAACCTCGTTTTGAAAGAAGTCTTACGAAACGATGCAGCAACACGGACTCACTCAGCTGATTCTCTATCATACAGCACGTGAAGCACTATTGAAAATGTATCTCCACAAGACATGTGGGTATTTATCGAACCACCGATGTGAGTTACGACTGTTACTGATATCCTCACTAGTGAAAGTGGCTTCGTCAGAAACAATACTAATGGCATAACTCGGCGATTTTGGACTGGGTAACAACAAAATTTCAATCGTCATTTGCGTCTCCTCCTCCAACTCGTTGAATCCGCAATAAGTGGAAATGATAGAACCGTTGCACGCCTAATGTTTGTCGTATTCTTGTACGTGGAACACCGATACGTTAAAAGGATTAAGTTTTGCTAATCGAATAATGTGTTCTAATTAATTCACATTCTGTTCACTTCCAATTCAGATGAAATAGGACTGCTGGACACTGTGTCAGTCACATTCCATTTAGTGGAATCACGAGTGAATCTGGTACTCTGCGGTTGGGAAATAGTCTACCTTACTATAAGCAGCATTAATGTTTCCATTGCTACCTTCGTAGGTTCGAATCCTGCGTCGGGCATTGATGTTCTTAGGTTTGATGTCCTGATGACCTCAGATGTTAAGTCCCATAGTGCTTAGAGAGACTTGAACTTGAACGTTTCCATTACAAAGTACGTACACAAAAACCATATGCCGCACTCAGCATTTGTAAGTACGTGCGGCATGGTTAAACAACGAGGTAGAATTAGGCAATTGGTCACAACAATAGTGGAAAAATTGAATAATGTAAACTTAAACACAACTTCACAGCATCAACATGAAAGCGGGAATGACACTCAACAAATAAATGCTTAGTATTGAAGCACCAACACACGAAATGAAAGCTTATCTCTTGGTCGCCTGATATGTTGTTGTTGTGGTCTTCAGTCCTGAGACTGGTTTGATGCAGCTCTCCATGCTACTCTATCCTGTGCAAGCTTTTTCATCTCCCAGTACCTACTGCAACCTACATCCTTCTGAATCTGCTTAGTGTATTCATCTCTTGGTCTCCCTCTACGATTTTTAACCTCCACGCTGCCCTTCAATACTAAATTGGTGATCCCTTGATGCCTTAGAACATGTCCTACCAACCGATCCCTTCTTCTGGTCAAGTTGTGCCACAAACTTCTCTTCTCCCCAATCCTATTCAATACTTCCTCATTAGTTATGTGATCTACCCATCTAATCTTCAGCATTCTTCTGTAGCATCACATTTCGAAAGCTTCTATTCTCTTCTTGTCCAAACTATTTATCGTCCATGTTTCACTTCCATACATGGCTACACTCCATACAAATACTTTCAGAAATGACTTCCTGACACCTAAATCTATACTCGATGTTAACAAATTTCTCTTCTTCAGAAACGCTTTCCTTGCCATAGCCAGTCTACATTTTATATCCTCTCTACTTCGACCATCATCATGGAATGTTAATTAATCTGGTCTAGGACCACCTAAAGTATCTGCAGCAGGTACAAATATGGGAAGTCTATTTTGTTATTGACATAAAGGTACTTCATTTCGGAAAAATTGTAGATTTTTGACCTTCATGAACAATCATAATGTCCCGTCACATATGTGATCATCTTTCAACGGCCTGGATAACCATCTTTTGCAGCGCACGCCGCTGGAATAGTGCCAGTGAGGTTCTGGAAGGTACCGATCGAGATGCTCCTACAGATTCTCGATTGGGCTTTAATGAGGGGAGTTTGGTGGCAAGGATGCTCTTCGAACCACGGCCGCACACTGCGAGCTGAGTTACACGTTGCATTCTCCCACTGTAGATGCCATCGTGCCGAAGCAAAACGAGCTGCATGTAGAGGTGGACGTTCAGTTGCCATATTGGCGTGCAATCTGCAGCCTTCTTCGCCAATGAAGAGCAGTCAGCGTGGGTCATGTACCCGGCGTCTGCTGCGGAGGCCCAAATGCAGCAACGTTCGCTGAGCGGTCGTTGAGGAGATAGTATTGCTAGCCACTTGGCTCTTCTGAGCGGTCAGTTGCTCAACAGTTGAACGTCAATTCGACTTTACACACCTCAGCAGCCATCTTTCGTCCCTGTCATCAATGGACCGTGGTGCACCACAGTTGCTCAAAATGGCTCTGAGCTCTATGGGACTTAACATCTGAAGTCATCAGTCCCCTAGAACTTAGAACTACTTAAACCTAACTAACCTAAGGACATCACACACATCCATGCCCGAGGCAGGATTCGAACCTGCGACCGTAGCAGCAGCGCGGTTCCACACTGAAGCGCCCAGAGCCACTCGGTCACAGCGGCGCTGGTTTTGATTAGCACCATATTCCAGGCATTGTATGCTTTATCCACGGCGGCACGCGCACTTTTTACAGACTGTCTTTACAGAAGTGTTTCCACCCTTGGTCAGATGAATCGCCCTGTTTTCGCATTACAACAACGGCTGCGCTCTTTTTGCGTCCTCCCGTCCTGATAGTGCTGCCATCTGCCGCCTGTGAGTGGTTATTGCAAGTTGACGTACAGCACTGGCGGGGTGTGGCCAAGCGGTTCTAGGCGCTTCAGTCTGGAACCGCGCGGCCTCTACGGTCGCAGGTTCGAATCCTGCCTCCGGCATGGATGTGTGTGTTGTCCTTAGGTCAGTTAGGTTAAGTAGTTCTAAGTTCTAGGGGACTGATGACCTCAGATATTAAGTCCCATAGTGCTCAGAGCCAAGTCAGCACTGGCGGTGGGCACATTAATCTGAGTGGACCACGTATAACAAGTTCACTAAAAAGGCGAAACCATGATTAACATTAGTTATTTCTGTTCGAAAAGCTCATAAAATCGCACTATAATAATTGTGTGCAATTATGGATCCTCTCCCAAGAAAGTACAAAAATTCTTTAAAGGTGTTTTGATGAAAGTGAATGGTAGCCTGGTCTAGAAAGCGTTTAAACCGAATGTCAAATCGTAAGGCTTGCTGTCGCCCCTCTTCTGCCCATTGGCCAGCCCCTAATCTTGCAAAAATTTAACGACCGTTTCTTAACAGCACTTCTGTCAAGGGAGTTGCTCAACTGAACCTTATACGGCGTTCCAGTGGTGAGAGTGCTGCTTTGGGTATCTGAGTAGAATTTTTCTTAATATTGGCGACTGAGACCGAGTCAGATGATATAGTTGCTGAACAGGTCAAAGAAAACTTGAAACTCATTTCAAATAGGTGCCCCACTGATATAACTTTAGTTAGTGGTGAGTTCAAACTACCCTCGATATGTGTGGGAAAATACATGTTTTAAAGAAGGTGGCAGGCATAAATGATAGACTGAAAGCGTACTAAATGCTTTCTCCGAAAATTATTTTGGGCAATTAGTTCAGGAGACCACTCGAAATTTAAATGGTTGCGAAAACATACTTGACCTCTTAGCAGCAAATAAACCGGACCAAAATAATCCGGACCAAATAGGGAGCATCATGACAGATACAGGAGTTAGTGACCACCAGGCTGTTGTAACTAAATTGAGTACAATAACGTCCAAACCCATCAAAAACAAACGCAAAATACATCTATTTAAAAAAAGCAGATAAAAATTCGTTTCTTTTCTTCCTAAGAGAGAGTCTACACTCCTTCCAATCTGACTATTGTAAGCGTAGACCGGATGCGGTTTAAATTCAGAGAAATAGTATCGATGGACATTTAGGAATATATACCAGATAAATTAATAAGAGAATGTACTGCCCTCCCCGCCCCCTCGCTCCTTGTACACAAAACGATCAGAACACTGTTGCAGAAGCAATGAAAAAAAAAAGTGCATTTGACGGGCATGGATGTGTGTGACGTCCTTAGGTTATTTGGGTTTCAGTAGTGCTAAGTCTAGGGGACTGATGACACAGATTTCAACTACCACAGTGCTTTGAGCCATTTCAACCAGATATTATGAAATTATTGTGGACTATAACAACCTCCTTTCCTTCCGCCGTTTCCCGTTCCCTACAGGGTCAGCGTTGTTATACAGGATGTAACGGGTATTAGTGCAGATATTTCTACTGGTGGCTGTGGACGGTGTACGGATGAACATTACAGGAGTATTTACGTCATTTGCAGACTAATAGGTATAGCTATTACTACTCGGATGGTTTTAAGTTGAGTAGTACCTCGATGTACATATAGCAAGAGCAAGCCATTAATGTTTACTCTCCCATCGGCGGCAGGTCAGGTATCGAAGTGTGGACCCAAAACGGTTAGTTTATACTTACAGGCGTAGTTCACTTTGTGATGCAGTTATGACTGTGCAGAAAACGTTGGGTCTTAAGGTTTGTGACGTGCTTGTGATAAGATTGTTGGACGCAGATAAAAAACAAGCAAACACAGATGTCTACATATTAGCGTACCACGTAAAAAAATATCTGCACCTATACTCATTGCACCCTATAAATCAGTTTTGGCAATGTAAGTGGCATACTGTGGCCAGATGCCCTTCCTGACTCCACCAATTGACATGGGAAGGAATCTGTGCACCCCAAGTCTACGTCGTGTATGGATCTTATGGTCAACAGTGATAACGTTTTCTAACCCTTTCCGTAGAATGTATTTAAGGCAGGACGTGGGTACCAGGCCGTTATTTACCTTGTCGGATGTGGGAAACAGCCTAGAAATCACATCCACGCTGGGCGGCTCACCAGCCCTCGTCTATCAGCGATGCGTTTCAAGTCCTCCCCATGCATCAGAAGCGCCTTCCACGAATTCTTCTCCTGTGCTAATCTTTCTTCCGAGCGTAGCATTTGCAACTTACATCCTTAATTATTTGATAGATGCATTCCAGTCTCTGTCTTCATCTCTCGGCTGTTCGGACTAAACTAATCAGAAGAGCATGGAAAGAAACTGATTTCATAAACCTGCCTCAGGTTCGCAGTCCACAACAAACACCAATTCATACAATAACCGACGCTGAAGCGAACGTACTTGAAATAACGATTCTAATTGCTCACTGCTGTCTTCCAACAAGCGGCTACATTTACAGTGCTGTCCACCAGGTAGCAGCACCCCTCATTCCCCCTTGGGGAGGGATGCCCATATTTACTTCTCTCCTTGTTTCTACACCCTCTACTATTCATCCTAAAAAAGCCTGTACAACATCATTGTTAATTTGTACTATCTTCTTTTCAGTGGTTCATTATGCATTATAACAGTCTTTTTGTAACTGATTTTCAGGACTATACAAGTAGTACAAAGTCAACAGCAAAACGAAGATGGTTTTGTATACGTTTCATTGTCTGGAGACATCCTCCAGAACTGATAAAATTAGTAGTACTAATTGGGATTGCCTTAATTACGTGGTGGTCCGCACAGAAAAGTATGTGCGGTCCTGGATCAACTAACAGATTACCCGTATTTTGTTGCGTTTTCAAATGCTTCAATACCATCGTGCAATAATACGCACCTCGTAAAACAAGTGAGTGTTAATTAAGCCGTCGATATTTAAAGTAAACAATGGACTAATAAATCTCAGAGAAACTTTAAAGTCAACGGTTTTATAGTGGCCGTTTGTGGCTCAGAAAATTTGGCGATTCGAGAGTTTTCACGGAATGTTAATGATTGCGCCTATCGAGTTGTGTACACAGGCGTACCGAGAATTCCGTTTCACCAAGTTTCTACAATGAGTCAACCGTTTCCCGCCAACAGTAGCGACAGACATGCTGGCGCCGAGCCGGCGAGCAGCGTGCCCCTCGCGGTACGAATAGAAAACGGGACTGCGTGACAACATTCGGCACGCTCAGGCCATGGCACGCCGCTAAGTGAGAGTTTACTAATGAGGCCGCCACGAGGAGACTCGGAGTAATTACACTGTCCTACTGTCGTTACTCTACGGGGCAGGTCTTCCTCCGGAACGGCAGCCTTGACCGTGGAACGGCCAGTTGACAAATCATAAGCCAGTCTTTCATTGTTAAGCAACAAACAATTTACGTTTGTTGGTAGTGTAGTACACCCTGGAGCACTGCAACTTAATCAGATGGTATGTTTTTTACACAGTAAATACCAAAACATTTCTTGTAATGCGTACCCAACAGCGCCAAGGTTTTTAAAGGAATTCACATTACCACCATAAGCTGCTTTTAGTGAATAACGCTTTATTGACCACTAGTTTCGGCCGGAATTTCCATTTTCAGATCGACGTATATAACAGAAAGAATACCACAAGAAAAGGTGGAAGTATACAGTTATCTTTATTTATAAAGTCTTTCGCTGCGTTTTTGTCTGTCTGTTTGTATTCTCAGGAATTACTATGCAGACCCTCATAAGCTTGTTTGTCAGTTTCCTTTTTCTTGCCACGAGTCTGTGAAATAAGCCGGTACACGCACCAACAAAGTTTGTAAATTTCACCTCACTTTTGAAGCTGTTCGTGTATGCCGTATTTTGACACTAGTGGGAATGGCTGCACTTGCAGATAAAGCATTTCTAACACCGACTATGGCACCGTGTTTAAAGAAGAAGAAAACAAGACGTTGCTCAATGAAATGGTTCAAAATAAGAGAGAAATACTCACATGAAAACCTGTTTAAGCAAATGTTACAGTCTTAACGTGATGATTGCATCAACATTCTGTGAATGTACAGAGACATTTTTAATAACTTGTTTAAATTTATTTCTCCCCCACACTGAAAAAGAATACACAAATATGAGAATGTTTTCTCTTGTACTTGGTCCTATAATGTCTGTACATTAAAATATAACAGCTTTGGAACATATGGTCTACATCCTCCGTGAAACAACCGGAGAACTTAGGTTTTTTTTGTTTGTTTTTATTGCACTGCCGCTTGTATGTTGTGTGTGGAAGATTGATTTTCATTTTAACTTTTTCCTGCGTAATATATGGTTGGAAAAGATGACACATCTACCAATTTGGTAATCGACAGTGCTATTTTGTTTTTATCCTTGATCAGGGGCGGTGGCAAGGGTGGATGACTGAAAACGAGAGATTTGGAGTGATGAATCACGCTGTACTCTGTAGCAATCCGGTGGAAGGATTTGGGTGTGGAGAGTGGCTGTAAAATGTTAGGTGCCATCATGTGTAGTGCCAGCAATGCAGCATGGTGGAGGTGGTGTTCCGGTATGCGGGTGTTTTACATGGTTAGGGTGTGGTCCCCTTATTGCCCTTAAGAAGACGCTAAATGCAGAAGGATATGGACGCACAGGCAGCACTGTGTACTGCAAACGGTAGTGTAATAGTTCGGAGACGATAATTGTTCGTAGAACCATGACAGTACACACTATCATAAAACACCATATGTGAAGCAGTGGTTTGGGTACAATAACATTGCTGAAATGGACTGGTCTGTCCAGAAACCGGATCTCAACCCAGTGGAACAATTTTGAGATGAGCTGGAACGTTGACTTCGCTCCAGTTTTGGGGTGAGCTGGAATGTCAATTTCGCTCCACACCCTAGCGTCCAACATCACTACTTTCTCTGGTTTCGAATCTTGAGGACTAACATTCCTCCACCTACAGTCAGACATCTCACTGAATGTTTCCCCGGCAGAGTTCAAGCCATCGTAAAAGCAATGGGTATACGCACCCCATATTAATGTTCACTAATAGGCGTCTGGATACTTATGATCAGATATTCCGATAGTTTATATAGAAAATTGCACCTGGGAGTACCTAGCACTGCTGCGAACGGAATCGAGTGTGACCATTGGGGGACTCGCTTTTATTGAGGTTAAAGTCCAACGATCAGAAGTGGAAAAGGCTGAAAATATTATAAGGGTAGGGGAGAGAGATGGGGATTAACTGCGGTCAGTAGTAGGCTGGTTTGGCCGGCCCTATTATGAATGTTTGCCCAGTGCGGCAACAGACGAAGGCAGTACGTAAGCAACTAGAATAAGAGGTTAGCAGTTTTGCCTGGACGGGCAGAGAAGCGGAGAGGGGAAAGGCAGGTAACTCATTAGTGTACGGTTGGCAGGAAGAAATTCTGTTGCTGGAAGATTTGAGGACACACAATTTTCCTTTGTTGTAAATAGTTTCATGTAGATGCTGCGAGTGTGATGTTGGTGCTGAATTTTAGGTAAGGCTTACACAACAGTGTAATGTTAGGGATCAAGGAATTGCTGGAGAGGTTTTCATACAATATATTGACGTTTCCTTCTTACTTGGCAGTCTAGCCTATTATTTGACGTATTTTCCGTGTGTTTCTGATGTCGCTGTCTTCCAGTGTGGCCGCCATCAAAATCACTGACAGCACACCTTAACGAGAGAGGTGTAATGATTGTATAACACGGATTTCGCTTTCGGGAGGGTAACAGTTAGTCCTCTTCCGGTCTTCCAGAATTACGTTTTCCGTGGTTTTGCTAAATCGCGCCGGGGTCGGGTTCCTCTTCGTAAAGACACGACCAATACGTCCCTTATCCTTCCCAAATACCAGCTTGTGTTCAGTCTCTAATAATCTCTTCATCGGCAGGACATCAAGTCCTAATCTTCCTTCATCTATAATGAAAAAAGATACCGTCTGGGTCAAGTTTTAGTATATAACTGCTTCTGACGTTTGTTACGGTTTATCCTCAGATCCATCGATCTTTCTCCGGCTGACGAGCTGCGCTTTGCAGTAATTGCAGTAACTGTTAAATAATGCATCTGATCTCGAACAATCGTCCCTACTCCTTGGTGTAGATAGTACTCACACAGAAGAAAAGATTCACTTTGTCTAAGGCTATGTCATTTACTTAACTGTAGTCTTTTTCTTCTTCTTCTTCTTCTCATCATTATTATTATCATTTTTATTGTGTGAGTACTCCCAAACTACAGTACCGGTATTAGGAGGAGGAGGAGGTAAGAGTGGTTAAGTCTGTCATTCAACAGCTGTGTGAGGTTAAGCAGCGTAGTAGAGAAGGGAAGAAGAGAAAGTCTGAATGGGTTTATCAGTCGTGCGTGGTCGGATCAAATAGCTCTCCTGGAGAAAGACACCCGCTTCTGCAACCTATACTCTATACGGCGAAAAAAGATGAATATCAGTTAGCTGCACTGTTGCCAGCTTTCAATCGGGAAGTGCAAGCGACTGTCACAACACAGACTGAAAGCCACAGTCGTCTCATAACCTCAGCAAGGAATTGCGGTAGCCATTACAGAATTCTTTGTATGTTCCACACTGATTTGCTCGCAGTTTTCTTACTTTTGGAATGGCTGAAGAAGGCAATTTAGGCCCGTCGCAGGATTCGAGTACGACTTGAAGACCCAGTCAACAACCGACGAACGCAATTACTGTGTGTCAGTTCTGCTTGCGCAGAAACACGGATCTGTTGTGATGGCTGGCAACACTGCAAGAAAAGGAAGATAGTGCTGGTTCCCCAACGCAGCTCCTCTTCCCACGCCAGTCCAACGTGAAGTTCTCGTTTATTTACGATCGCGACCAGCCACGTTAAAATTTTCACCCTATAACTGCTTTGACTTACGTAACCAAATCGTTAAAATTTAAAATGTTAAATGCTGCATTTTCACGATCAATAGAGTTAAGGATGTCAACGGCCGTGCGCCGTGCGCCAGATCACCAAAGTTAAGCACCGTCGGGCGTGGGTGGCACTTGTATGGGACAACATCCGTGTCGCCAGGCGCTGTTGACATACCGGGGTGCTCTCAGCCTCGTGATGCTAATTCCGGAGCTATCGGGTAGTTATAATCAAAGCGCAGCTACTCACAGAGGTCCAGTGTGAACTGTACGTATCACCTATGGCAGCGATATTTCGTAGATATTCCAATGCGTTAATGCGGAACCGATTTACACTAGAAAAAAATAGTTCCAATTTTAGCCACCAGGTGCAAGTCTGGCGCTATGAATGCAAGGAAGACGTTTAAAAATGTTTCCGTACGTAATTGATTAGGAATGGGACGTGGATACGAAAGGCCAAATAAGCGAGAAAGGGTTAACAGAATAGTAGCGGCTCCAGGTCACGAACATTGACAACGGCAGAGAGTTGTGTGCTGACCAAACGCTCCTCCAGATCCGTATACGATGACTGCAGTCGGCTGAGGACGGGACCAACGAGATATAAGGGCCCTGCAACGAACTTGTGACGTCACACCAATCGGTGTGAGACCTACGAGAAAGACGAAGAGAGGCCTGCGCTCGCCCAACTCAGCAGACAAACTACGTTTCTGCATCTGTTAATTCGTAACTAGGTGTGTACGTACAAACGAGAATTTCATCCTCTACTTGAATCCGCTATTATTAGTCCTACAATGATCAGAAGTCCATAGCCTACTTATAATTTGTTACGGCTGTACTGGGGTACAATAAAATTAAAATTATGCCAGTACCAGTTGCATAACGTGTCATTGTATGAAATGAGACTAAATGCTATAAACAAACCGTTACACCATTTATGACGAGTACTGATCTTAAATAAAATTTTGTTGTAGTACTGTCAATCAGTAAGACTTCATAGTAGCAGATTCCAATAGAAGATGCAATTCTCGTTAGTACGTACACGGCCAGCTGCCAGTTAAAAGGTTTAGAAACGCATTTTGTCTACTGAGTTGAGAGAGCGAGCGAGCGAGCGAGTTCAGGCCTACCTTCGTGGCGTACACGCCCTGGCCTGTCCTCGTGGGCCTCGACTCTGTGTGCCCACCACGACACTTTACGAACGCTCAGCTCCGTACAGGGCCAACGAGAAATCAGTATTTAATTGAAAAGGTACCCACCTCAGATCTTAACTTTGTCGTGTGCTATCGAGAACTTGCGTGCTTTTAAACGCGCAGTCAAGAATTACTAAAGTCGCCAGATATAGTTACTCGCTCCCCGGCGGAGACGGCTGCTGGCATTCTTCAAGACCTGCAGTGTCACGTGCTATGACGTACGTACCACGGCCTGTCTTTCTCGTAAGCCTCGCTGAGGATGACACGGCGGCCAATCGGTAACGTTAGCCGAGGCCAGTTCGAACGAGGGGAGAGAATAGAATTAAGGATAAGTGCTGTGTCAGACAGATTGCAAATATGACCGAGACGAATGAGATTGTTCGGCATGGTCCATTCCTGGGATGTCTTGGAACAGGTGGCTGGCCATTCGTGTGACCGTCGAGTGCAGAATGGGAAAGACGTACGATAAAAGTTACCATTTGCAGTTATAATGAAATAGCGTGTAACTGTGCTACCCTTATCAACGCAACGGAACACAAATCTGATTGCGTCCTGCGAGTGGTTTCGAGAAGTCAGCAGAGGTGAGATCGTGCAGCGTAAGGTAACAGGCACAAGAGTTGAAGCTGGAATTTTGAACTGAAGCTTAGGACAGTCTGAAGGTGCTTCAAAAGAAGCACTTAGTTTGATATAACAAATTATCAAGTGCCATATAATGATTCCACTGGCGTTTCTATTATTCGACCGACGACTGAAGCTATGTTAAGAGAAGAACCGACTGCTACTAACATTCTGTTAGAACTCTGAGGGTCTCAGGCGAGACTTACGATGGACAGCGGAGCTGCGGTCTTCCCTAGGCAGACGTCACAGGCTCTATAGTCTCCAACTGCTGACTTCTTACTCACTCTTATAGGATTCCCAGCCTTCTACTCTGACGACAGACACGCACTGTCCATCAAATCGTTTCCTGCTATTGACAACTTCCTCGCAAAGCTCCTTTCTTCTGTCATGTGCGATGAACAGCTGCGTTACTTTAAGTACTTCGCGAACAGACATTATTCGGGAGCAACACAGAAAACGGGCCACAGCCAGACGCTCTAACCGGGTCCTTTGCTGGTGGCCTTTGCTCCGACTTCTATACTGCTGCTTGTCATAAGAGATACGCATACGTTGCGTGTACGCTATAGAAGAAAGAAACCGCTTATGATCCCTATGTATTTTTTACTTTGCAGCCAATTACAAGTCGAGATTTGCCTTACTTTTTTTAATTTACTTCTGGGAAGAAGGTGGTCCTTTGTATCAGACAAAAATACCCTACGAGGCTAGGGACAGATTTGAATCCATCACAAGCGAAACTACGTGTTGCATTGTTATTTGTTGAATGGCCATGCTGCTTGTATGCCTATGAAAGCGTGATCCTATGTTCAGCTGAAAGGGCGCTACTCACGAAAGTGTAGAGCGGTTTCTTTTCTTTAAATCGCGTCAGACATACACAGTCACGACTATCATTCAACAAAATCTATCATTTTTTTCTTACAGCCGTTACTATACATACGGAAACGTCTGTATCGGTGCTTCAAATTTAACTTTTCTTCTGCAGTCTCAAACAATTCTGGCAGATGACAAAGTGTCGTCTACGCCAGACACTCCTTACTAGCAACGTGCTGTAACTGAATTCTCGATTATGAAAAAAGAAATCATATTAAACATCCATTAACGTTTGCGTGCAGTGCATGGCACTGATGCCGCTGATAGAAGTGCTGTTGGGCCACGGGCAAACAGAGTTAAGGCGTCAGTAACTTCAGAACATGAACTATATGATCGGCCACGTTCGGGTCGTCGTGTCACAGCCACAACTCCCGAATGGTTGAAGCGCACGGATACCCTTATTCGTGCCGAGCGGCGCATCACATGTCGACAACTGGCACTACAGTAAGGGTGAGCACTGAAAGTGCGAGTGCATTGGTTGACTCTTGGATATTCAGAGGTGCACTCAAGATCGGATCCATGAATGCTCACAATAGATCACACGGTTCGAAGTAAAAGCGTTTCATCTGAACTGTTGGAGCAGTTTGAGATCAATGGAGAGGCCTTTCTGCCTCTGATCGTTACAGATGAGGAAACATGGGTGCACCACCTTGAGCTGGAAAGAAAAGACAGTCATTGGAGTGAATTCACCAAAAAAGAAGACCTTCAAGGCGGATTTCCTCTACTGACAGTATCAGAATGACAGTCCTTGGTATAGCGCTGCTGTCATTCTGGCAGATGTTTCACTTCCGTGCATGGCTACACTCCAGACAAATACGTCCAGAAAAGACTTTCGGACACTTAAATCTATGTTCGATGTTAACTATTTTTTCTTCTTCTTCAGAAGTGCTTTTCTTGCTACTGCCGGTCTACATTTCATGTCCTTTCTAGTGTGGTCATCATCAGCTATTTTGCTCATCTACTACTTTGAGTTCCTCGTTTCCTAATCTGATTCCCTCAACATCACTTGATTTAATTCGACTGCATTCCATTACTCTTGTTTTGCTTTTGTTGATATTCATCTTATATCGTCCTTTCAAGACACTGTCCATTCCGTCGGACTGCTCTTTCAAGTCCTTTGCTGTCTCTGACAGAAATACAATGTGATCGGCGAACCTCAGCGTTTTTATTTCTTCTCCCTGAACTTTAATTCCTGTTCCAAACTTTTTCCTCTGCGACTACTGAAAAGACTGCTGCCTCTCTTCAGGAGCCACACATGTATCTGGCCTCTCAAGAAATACCCTTCCGTTGTGATTGTACCTATAATAGGGCTATCTGTATCGCTGAGGCATGGAAGCCATCCCACCGACGGCAAGGTCCATGGTCCATGGTCCATGGGGTGGGGAAGGGAGGGAGGGGGGGAGATAGAAACATAGTGCGGTACATGTAAAATAAATGTTAACAGTTTCACCAAATTCCATCTATAAATAGCGAATGCGTTCCGAGAAAAAATTGTGGGACTTCATATATTAACCGACCCTCGTAACTCGGAGGGGGCTTCCCTAATTGATAACGATGCCTTCTATAAGATAACTGCTGCTGCATCCTGCTGACATCTGTCGGTATGTGGTAACTGTAACACTATGTGGTAATTATTACAGCGTTATGGAAATAATACCCTTCTTAACACGGACTTGTCTTTCATCATCGCCGGCCGAAGTGGCCGTGCGGTTAAAGGCACTGCAGTCTGGAACCGCAAGACCGCTACGGTCGCAGGTTCGAATCCTGCCTCGGGCATGGATGTTTGTGATGTCCTTAGGTTAGTTAGATTTAAGTAGTTCTAAGTTCTAGGGGACTAATGACCTCAGCAGTTGAGTCCCATAGTGCTCAGAGCCATTTCTTTCATCATCTTCGCCTCCCAACCACCCCTAGCCGCCCCCCTCCGTACTTGTTTTACTATCACAAGAGTTTTGCGTTATACGATATTAAAAATCTTGTCAAAGACTGTATATCCAAAGATTTTCGACCTAGCTATTTTCGATGTGTTCATATTTTTATTAGCTACAGGCTTATCTATGTTGCTTCAGTGAAATATTTTGGCAAACAATAGGTATGCTTAACATATTTTTATTGGTCCAATGCAGGACAAATTACCATTTTCCTTGGGTCCAACTCAAGGTATATTTTTGAAATTACTTATAAGTCTCAACAGTTTACTGAAACTTTATTTATGCAATTGTATTTTTCGATATGAACAAGCCGGCCGCTGTGGACGAGCGCTTCTAGGCGCTGCAGTCCGGAACCACGCTGCTGCTACGGTCGCAGGTTCGAATCCTGCCCCGGGCATGGATGTGTGTGATGTTCTTAGGTTAGTTAGGTTTAAGTAGTTCTAAGTCTAGGGGACTGATGACCTCAGATGTTAAGTCCCATAGTGCTTAGAGCCATTTGATCCATTTTTTCAAGTATGTATTTCTTCATACACTGCAAAATATACTGAATCATAATTTGAGCTGTGTCACCTGACGCTTCACCGAAATTCAAAAGTTTAACTTGAATTCCCTTCTACAGACTGAAATATCTTACCGTTGCAACAAGTTTTACGCCACTTGTTTTGAACTATCCATCGTTGCTGTTACATAATTAATGTTTTCCAAAGAACGCAGCAAATTAACAAATACAAATGACGAATTAACGTTAACAATAATTGCCTCGGTTTTGGTTCAAGCCGATGAAAATCTGTACATATAACTGTTTAATATGTTTCGATGTGCTTTCTGATGTTTTGAAATAGAGATTGTGTCTAGCAGTGTCGTATGAAAATGTAGCCTCTTTAGCAGCACGCTCCAGATCATCGTTATTGGCATCTTTAGGTTTCAAAAATCTCTTCTCTTTGGTGAAGCACGTGGAGATACTGTGTAATGACAGGAGATGATAATATAGGCCCAGGCTGTCCGTTGCTTTTAAAGCCTGGGCTGTCTTGTTAGTAGCCCTTAAATATTAGCAGACCACTGTCGTATCCGTGCAACAGTTTTTTTAAATGGAAAATGTTGCAGAGCTTTTGTTAATAACGCAGCGTTGCGAAAGCATATTTGGACTCTTTCCGTTCGTAAATGAGTAGCTGATGCAGTAATGCGACGCTTTCCACCTCGTTAATGTGACTTTCTTTTTGTTATTCGTTTAGAATAACCGAGAAGTATGTGATGTGAGAACGCCGCGTCTGTAATCCAATATTTTCCTCCACACAGACTAACGAAACTGATGTTTTGGGTAGTTTTCAATCATTCCTTTTCACAGCGTTCACCAAGAGAGATTATCGAGTTGAATTGACAGGATGGCTACAATCAAACGACAGAAATAAAGCCACTAAACAGCACAACCAAAAGTTATGCATATAAATGAAAAGTCGCTTGGACGAGTCCACGTAAGAAAGAAATGGCCCCTTTACGCTTTAGGCTATTATCAGAATGATTAGTTCACCCGTAAAAGACGAAATGTGGCATTTTTGATCAAAACACTTGCACCAGACCCTAATTTTTTAAAAAAATTTAATCCTGTTGCAGGTTAACATTACACAAGTTTTTTTTTTGTTTGGTTTCAGGCGGAGCCCATTTGACCACACACAATTATTGCACTTATCATACAAACAGAACGTGCGTCTGATTTCATTACAAAATATGAAACACAATTAAACGAGATAAGGAGGCAACAAAATCCATTAGTCTTACTGCACCATTACAAAAAAGCCACGAAATTTTATGATAAAATGCAATTATATACACACGTAATGAATGTTAAAGATCACAATTTGTGAAGTTTCCTTTTACGAAGACGAATGAAATGGCAAATACACGTGACAAAGAACGTATTCATGGAACTTAAGAGCTAAACCAAGAGAAAAATAGCCCTTAATTTTTAAAATACGAGGGCAGTTCAATAAGTAATGCAACACATTTTTTTTCTCGGCCCATTTTGGTTGAAAAAACCGGAAATTTCTTGTGGAATATCTTCAAACATTCCCGCTTCGTCTCGTATAGTTTCATTGACTTCCGACAGGTGGCAGCGCTGTACGGAGCTGTTAAAATGGCGTCTGTAACGGATGTGCGTTGCAAACAACGGGCAGTGATCGAGTTTCTTTTGGCGGAAAACCAGGGCATCTCAGATATTCATAGGCGCTTGCAGAATGTCTACGGTGATCTGGCAGTGGACAAAAGCACGGTGAGTCGTTGGGCAAAGCGTGTGTCATCATCGCCGCAAGGTCAAGCAAGACTGTCTGATCTTCCGCGTGCGGGCCGGCCGTGCACAGCTGTGACTCCTGCAATGGCGGAGCGTGCGAACACACTCGTTCGAGATGATCGACGGATCACCATCAAACAACTCACTGCTCAACTTGACATCTCTGTTGGTAGTGCTGTCACAATTGTTCACCAGTTGGGATATTCAAAGGTTTGTTCCCGCTGGGTCCCTCGTTGTCTAACCGAACACCATAAAGAGCAAAGGAGAACCATCTGTGCGGAATTGCTTGCTCGTCATGTGGCTGAGGGTGACAATTTCTTGTCAAAGATTGTTACAGGCGATGAAACATGGGTTCATCACTTCGAACCTGAAACAAAACGGCAATCAATGGAGTGGCGCCACACCCACTCCCCTACCAAGAAAAAGTTTAAAGCCATACCCTCAGCCGGTAAAGTCTTGGTTACAGTCTTCTGGGACGCTGAAGGGGTTATTCTGTTCGATGCCCTCCCCCATGGTCAAACGATCAACTCTGAAGTGTATTGTGCTACTCTTCAGAAATTGAAGAAACGACTTCAGCGTGTTCGTAGGCACAAAAATCTGAACGAACTTCTCCTTCTTCATGACAACGCAAGACCTCACACAAGTCTTCACACCCGAGAGGAGCTCACAAAACTTCAGTGGACTGTTCTTCCTCATGCACCCTACAGCCCCGATCTCGCACCGTCGGATTTCCATATGTTTGGCCCAATGAAGGACGCAATCCGTGGGAGGCACTACGCGGATGATGAAGAAGTTATTGATGCAGTACGACGTTGGCTCCGACATCGACCAGTGGAATGGTACCGTGCAGGCATACAGGCCCTCATTTCAAGGTGGCGTAAGGCCGTAGCATTGAATGGAGATTACGTTGAAAAATAGTGTTGTGTAGCTAAAAGATTGGGGAATAACCTGGTGTATTTCAATGCTGAATAAAACAACCCCTGTTTCAGAAAAAAAAATGTGTTGCATTACTTATTGAACTGCCCTCGTATTAAACAGTGTAGCTGTTCTTGAATGATGGTATTTATCACATTCTATGAATATATTTACACTGTCCGCGACAGTAAGTCAGGAATCAGTTTTAAGACGGAATGAATCTCGTTTTATTGATTTCATCTAACCTGCTAGGGTACCAATTTCTCTTTTTGCGAGCGTCCATCTTAAGAAACCGGCAGTGGCATGCAATCTGTTGCTGAACCGCCCAATACCGTGTGCCTTTGATGTTACAGTCTACATCCACCAACTTCGATTCCGTTTTTGTTTGTCTGTCGAGTGTACTGCGACATTCACTAAACACAGTTTCTTTTGCCCATTGCTAAACGATGAGACAAAAAACGAATAGTCATAAAACTATAAAAAACGTGTAGACCAGTTACTTCACACTCTGAAGCAGTATACACATTGTTGCCAAATGACAACAGTAAGTGAAAAGTTGTGGCCCGAACGGTAGCAACGCTTCCTCGTCGACGTCAGCTCTTGCTCCAAGGTCGGATGACACAGGCACGGCCGCGAGAGCAAGTTTAAAAACGCGACGGCGGACATACATGTCAAACTGCCATAAAATCCTCAAACCCTGGATGTTTCTGCAACCCCGGACAGAGGGCTAATCCCGGCCGTATGGTAAGCCCATCAATAAGTCGACATCTTGCAATAGGTAAAATGGACTCTGTGCGATGTTTACGAAATAAAATGCACGACAACTCGCCTCTGCGTTCCACTTGGAGAAAGAACTACTGCTAAAATACGGCGTATTCGTTTGCAGTTCTTTGAAATGTTATCGACGAGGCAGCAACGTCCCTGACACTGCGTCGGCTGTGCGATGACGGCGCAGATTCGCTGAACTTGGCTTACATACGTCAATGAACGTGCCTGCGTATAATCTAATCTGCAGGCTATTGCAGATGAGCTGGCCAGCCAGACAGAGAGTTATCGGCAGAGGGTTGGCGTGCTTGTTGCTTACCAGGACTGTTCCTTTGAAAAGGACGCTGCCGATGTCTTAGCCTAATCCGAGATTGCGCTCAGTCACTATTGACGTCGCCGTCGGCGGGACGTTGAACCTTCATCTGCCGTGAGCTTTAGCGGAGCCACGCGAGGATGAAAGAAGCCTTACGCTTGCCGGTCACGCGGGCGGCCATTGACTGCTGAGTCGCACATGGCCACAGGTGACGCCCTTCAGGTGGATTCCCTGCTCGGCGCTGTGAGATTGGACTTCTGACCGACGCCCCCCTCCCCCTCACCGAAGTCAGTCTCTCTCTCTCTCTCTCTCTCTCCCCCCCCCCCCCCTACCTTCTCCTATCTCCCTCTCAGACGTACCAACGAAGATTGTCAAACGTAACCTCAATTCTGAAACAGCTGTCGCTGTGCGTATGGGGTCGGGATTTTTTTTTTACTCTACTGGGAATAGCTAAACAAGGCCCCGGAGTGGACAACATTCCATTAGAACTACTGACAGCCTTGGGAGACACAGTCCTGACAAAACTCTACCATCTCGTGAGCAAGATGTATGAGACAGGCGAAATACCCTCAGACTTCAAGAAGAATTTAATAATTCCAATCCCAAAGAAAGCAGGTGTTGACAGATGTGAAAATTACCGAACTATCAGTTTAATAAGTCACGGCTGCAAAATACTAACGCGAATTCTTTACAGACGAATAGAAAAACTAGTAGAAGCCGACCTCGGGGAAGATCAGTTTGGATTCTGTAGAAATATTGGAACACGTGAGGCAATACTCACCCTACGACTTATCTTAGAAGCTAGGTTAAGGAAAGGCAAACCTACGTTTCTAGCATTTGTAGACTTAGAGAAAGCTTTTGACAATGTTGACTGAAATACTCTCTTTCAAATTCTGAAGGTGGCAGGGGTAAAGTACAGGGAGCGAAAGGCTATTTACAATTTGTACATAAACCAGATGGCAGTTATAAGAGTGGAGGGGCATGAAAGGGAAGCAATGGTTGGGAAGGGAGTGAGACAGTGTTTCAGCCTATCCCCGATGTTATTCAATTTGTATATTGAGCAAGCAGTAAAGGAAACAAAAGAAAAATTCGGAGTAGGAATTAAAATCCATGGAGGAGAAATAAAAACTTTGCTGTTCGCCGATGACATTGTAATTCTGCCAATGGCAGCAAAGCACCTGCAAGAGCAGCTAAACGGAGTTGACAGTGTTTTGAAAGGAGGACATAAGATGAACATCAATAAAAGCAAAACGAGGGTAATGGAATGTGGTCGAATTAAATCGGGTGATGCTGAGTGAATTAGATAAGGAAATGACACACTTAAAATAGTAAAGGAGTTTTGCTATTTGGGGAGCAAAATAACTGATGATGGTCGAAGTAGAGAGGATATAAAATGTAGACTGGCAATGGCAAGGAAAGCGTTTCTGAGGAAGAGAAATTTGTTAACGAGTATAGATTTAAGTGTGAAGAAGTCGTTTCTAAAAGTATTTGTATGGAGTGTAGTCATGTATGGAAGTGAAACGTGGGCGATCAAAAGTTTGGAGAAGAAGAGAATAGAAGCTTTCGAAATGTGGTGCTGCGGAAGAATGCTGAATATTAGATGGGTAGATCATATAACTAATGAGGAGGTATTGAATAGAATTGGGGAGGAGTTTGTGGCACAACTTGACTAGAAGAAGGGATCGGTTGGTAGGACATGTTCTGAGGCATCAAGGGGTCACCAATTTAGTATTGGAGGGCAGCGTGGAGGGTAAAAATCGCAGAGGGAGACAAAGAGATGAATACACTAAACAGATTCAGAAGGATGTAGGTTGCAGTAGGTACTGAGAGATGAAGCAGCTTGCACAGGATAGAGTAGCATGGAGAGCTGCATCAAACCAGTCTCAGGACTGAAGACCACAACAACAACGGGAATGGTTATCAGTGAAGACATGGCATTTCTTACATTGACTTTAGCGCTATGTATGTGGGGCGTTCAGTAAGTAATTGCGGCCGGTTTCTGTTCAAAAAATGAGGAATTTGTTGCAGGACATCGTGGAATATTCCGCTTCAATCGCTACAGTTTCATGAAGTTGCGACTGGTGATATGCTGGCGGCGCTATATGCAACCTTCAAAATTTCGTTTGTAACGGAGGTGCGCTAGAGAGATATCATTGAGTTTCTTTTGGTGGAAAACCAGAGCATTGCAGACAATCATAGGCGCTTGCAGAATATTTACGGAGACCTGGCAGTGAACAAAAGTACGGTCAATTATTGGGCAAGGCGTCTATTACCAGCACAACGACGTTGTACAAACCTCCATCCCCGCGTCCAGCCGGCCGCACACAACTGTGACTCCTACAGTGTTGGAACGTGCGGACACTCTCATTCGAGGTGATCGACGGATCACACACCGTGCTGCTCAACAGGACGTCTTGTTAGTAGTGCTACCACATTCGTCCTCCAGTTTGGGAACTCAGAGGTGCGTGCCCGCTGGTTTTCTCGCCGCCTAACAGAATACCACACTACAGTCTGGATCTCGCATCATCCATCTGTTTGGCCGAATGAAGGATGCACTCCGCGGGAAGCAGTATGTGGATGATGTGGACGTTATTGATGCAGCAAGACGTTGGCTCAGATCTCGACCGGTAGAGTGGTATCATGCGAGCATACAGGCCTTCGCACTGAACGGAGATTATATTGAAAACGAGGGTTTTGTAACCATAAGATTGGGAAATAATATGGTGTATTGGAATCCTGAATAAAACCAACGTACATTCAGAAAAAAATATGGTGTATTACTCATTGATCGCCCCCTTGTATAAAGAAGAAAAGAAAGGACGACGGTGGTACAGACAACTGTTGAAACGGATAAGGAAATACACCCATTAAAATTTTCTAAAGGAAATATTACACTCAGAACCCTGATAATTGCATCAGCTTTCTCCTAATGGACAATCAAACTTTTAAGAAACTATCTGTTGGCTTCTGTCTCGGCTTCTCCGGCCGACATTTGTTTGATAATTTTTCGACGTTTCAACAGTATGAATGGATGGTAATGTCGAAGCTTCTTCCTCTGTTGGTGGTGGTGACGGTGGTGGACTACAGGGTGAAACTTCGAGAATGCTAGCCATTCGCGCTGGCGAAATATCAGAAAAATTATCATTTAAACTTCGGTTATCAGGCAATTTGTCAACAAGCGTCCACGAAAGCCTGAACAGTTTTGTAAACTTCTAATAACTTGTTAGATCTACTACACATTCAAATTGAAAAAGAAGACACACTTGGGCGAAAATCTGTTCTCTTGTACTCCTTCCGCTAATGAAAGTTCATTAAAATAACACGCTATCGGAACATATAGATCGTCCGTGGAAGAACCGGAGAGCTTGGATATTTTATTTACTTTTCCATTTTATTGCATTATCGCCTGTATGCTGTCGTAGAATATTGATTATCTTCTTACGTCTTCCTACGTAATATACGGACAGGAAACACCTCCACTATTTTGGTAATTGCCAGTGCTCTTTTCTTTTTATCCATTACTCTCCTAATCGTGGTTTCCACAATTGTGGAATGTAGTGAAAACTCTTTCTCGCTAAATATTCGCGAAGAAAATTTCAACGCAAACGACGTCCAACATTTTACCAAATTGGCTGTCAAGCAAAATCTGTCTCGAACACGTCACTCTCTGTGGCAGTTAGTGGCTTTGTTAGACGTCTTGGTCAAACAAACAGTTTGACAAACTATTGGAATTTGACAAATTGTTTGATCGTTTACAGGGACCTTTACCCGGGTCGCTCATAAACGTTAGCTCCTTTCCACTGAACTGCTGAGATGCGGGGGCGGACGCCTAACCTCAGCTGTGCGATATAAACAAAGTGTAAACTCAGCCAAAGCCAACAATCCACATACGCGCCAATATATCCCCAGTGGTGGGCGACGGTAACGATTAGGAACAGCGCTGGTCGACAAGCGCTCTGCCCGTCATTGCACACTTTTAGCTTTCTTCGCATTTGGGCCGCGCCTGCAGTGGAACACTGCAGGATTTCTACGCCAGTCTTGAGGCGGAACACTCCTTTCTTACTGTTTTATCCATCGTAATGGTTATGGATTAAATCAGCTGGGATAATACACAGGGTAATGTAGAATAGCTCCATTGCTGATGATTTAGCTAAATACAAGGAATACTGTAAAATATTAAAGAAAGTAATTCAGACATCCAAACAAATGCCCTACGAGTAGAAGATAGCAATGTCAAGGAACAAAATAAAAACAATGTGGGATATAGTGAGAGAGGAGACTGGTAGAGCCGGCCGGTGTGGCCGAGCGGTTCTAGGTTCTTCAGTTTGGAACCGCGCGACCGCTACGGTCGCAGGTTCGAATCCTGCATCGGGCATGGATGTGTGTGATGTCGTTAGGTTAGTTAGATTTAAGTAGTTCTAAGTTCTAGGGGACTGATGACCTCAGATGTTAAGTCCCATAGAGCTCAGAGCCATTTGAGACTGGTAGAACCAGAACAGGAGCAAACAGCATTAAGGGTAGATACATTAGTAACCGATGGGCATAGTGTGGCAAATCTACTTAACAAGTACTTTATATCCGTTGATGATAGAATGGCATGCCCTTGAATATCTGAAACTAGCCTTTACAAATAGCTTCAGGTACATGAGTACGTCACTCACTTCACCAAAAGAAATAACTTCCATAATAAAATCTTTAAAAACAAAGCATTCTAGTGGTTACGATGAAATATCAACAAAGTTAATTAAGGCATGTTCTTGTGAGCTTAGTACAATTCTAAGTTACTTGCGTAACCAGTCAATTATTACTGGGACATTTCCTGACTGGCTAAAATATGCAGATGTTAAGCCTCTATTCAAGAAAGGGGATAAAGAGATACCATCAAACTACAGACGGATTTCACTTTTGCCAGAATTTTAAAAAGATTTAGAAAAAGTAATATACAGGCAGCTTCTCAACCATCTGACCACAAATAACATATTATCAAGAACACAAGACTCGAACTCGGGACCTTTGCCTTTCGCGGGCAAGTGCTCTACCATCTGAGCTACCGAAGCACGACTCACGCCCGGTACTTGCCCGCGAAAGGCAAAGGTCCCGAGTTCGAGTCTCGGTCGGGCACACAGTTTTAATCTGCCAGGAAGTTTCATATCAGCGCACACTCCGCTGCAGAGTGAAAATCTCATTCTGGAAACATCCCCCAGGCTGTGGCTAAGCCATGTCTCCGCAATATCCTTTCTTTCAGGAGTGCTAGTTCTGCAAGGTTCGCAGGAGAGCTTCTGTAAAGTTTGGAAGGTAGGAGACGAGGTACTGGCAGAAGTACAGCTGTGAGTACCGGGCGTGAGTCGTGCTTCGGTAGCTCAGATGGTAGAGCACTTGCCCGCGAAAGGCAAAGGTCCCGAGTTCGAGTCTCGGTCGGGCACACAGTTTTAATCTGCCAGGAAGTTTCATATCAGCGCACACTCCGCTGCAGAGTGAAAATCTCATTCTGGAATCAAGAACACAGTTTGGATTTCTGAAGGGTTCTGATATCGAGAAGGCTATTTACACCTACAGTGAAAGTGTACTTAATTCATTAAATAACAAATTACAAGCAGCAGGTATTTTCTTTGATTTGTCAAAGGCATTTGATTGTGTAAACCACAGCATCCTTTTAAATAAATTAGAAATCTATGGTGTCACGGGCAGTGCTGCAAAATGGTTCAAGTCATTAATGATCTCTTATCAGTTACACTGCCAGAAGCAGAGTTCGTTTTGTTTGCAGATGACACAAGTATTGCAATAAATAGTATGTCGAGTGTAGTTCTAGAAAGCTCTGCTAATGATATTTTCATGGATATTAATAAATGGTTTAAAGCCAACTCACTGACATTAAACTTCGAAAAGACTCACTATATGCAATTCAGAACCTGTAAGAGGTTTCCACCCAGCATATGCATAAAGTATGAAGAAGAGCAGATAGAAGAGGTTGACAACCTTAAATTCCTGGGATTACAACTTGATAATAAATTCAGTTGGGAGGAGCACACCACAGAACAGCAGAAACGCCTTAACAAATCTGTATTTGAAATTCGAGTGTTAGCAGAAATAGGCGACATAAAAATGAAAAAGCTTGCATACTTGCCTACTTTCATTCCATAATGTCATATGGTATATTTTGGGGTAACTCTTAAAGTCAAACAAAAGTTTTAAGAGTCCAAGAGCGTGTAATACGTATTATTTGTGGAGTAAATTCACGGACGTGCTGAAGTAACCTCTTCAAAGAACTGGGTATACTAACTACTGCCGCTCAGTATACTTACTCCTTAATGAAATTTGTCCTAAATAATATATCTCTTTTTCAAACAAACAGCTCAGTTCATACATACAATACCAGTAACAAAAGTAATCTGCACAAGGACTTAAAAGCACTTACTTTAGTTCAAAAAGGGGTCCACTACTCAGGAACACTCATCTTCAATAATTTGCCAGCAAACATAAAAAATTTAGTTACAAATAAAGATCAGTTTAAAAGGAGCCTGAAAGACTTAATAGTGGCCAACTCCTTCTACTCCATTGATGAATTTTTTAATAGAAACAAGTGATTTATTGTATATACTCATACTATTAGTATTGTTATTTCAGCTTAAAAAATAATGTATTGTATATACTCATACTATTAGTATAGTTATTTCAGCTTTTAAAAAAATTGACATTTTCCACATCCACGATCTCCTCAGCACGGATCTATGGAACAAAAAACTAATCTAATCTAAACTAATCTACAGCTCTCAAAATACATACTATCTGATCAAAAGTATCCGGACACCTCTATGTAATGCATAATTGACCACTAGATGTTGCAAGAGACGGATCTGCCATTAGAAAACGAGGGAAAGAGTATACTGTGGTCAGTAAAAAAAGCAGTAACAGCAGAATCGGTCGGCAGGAGACTCCATAAGCGACATTTCAAACCTTCTAATTCAGTCCGGAACCGCGCTGCTGCTACGGTCTCAGGTTCGAACCCTGTCTCGGGCATGGATGTGTGTGATGTCCTTAGGTTATAGTTAGGTTTAAGTAGTTCTAAGTTCTAGAGGACTGATGACCTCAGATGTTAAGTCCCATAGTGCTCAGAGTCATTTGATTTGAAACCTTCTAAAGCAGCCAAGTCGACAGTTGGTGGTATGACTATGAAGTGGAAAGGCGAAGGAACTACCACAGCTAAACAAAGACCACGCAGTCGTCATGTTCTGATTGACAGGGATCGTCGATAATTGCGAAGGATGGTTGTAAAATATCGCATGAAATCAGCGGGAAGAATCACTCGTGAGTCCTGCCAGTCCAGTTAACACAGTGACTACGCGTTGGGAGTATGGTGACCGAGCACATATTTCGGTAGTCATCCACTGAACAGTGGATGACTGGAAACGAATGATTTGGAGTGATGATCACGCTATACTTTGTGGCAATCTGATGGGTGTGGATCCGACAAATTCCTGGAGAATAAGTTTATTTGCTATCATGTGTACCGCCAACAGTGAACTGAGGAGGTTGTGTTACGTTATGGATGAATCTTTTTTTTCCTTTCGCTGTGGTCCGCTTATTGCGCTTAAGAAAACGCTAAATGTGGAAGGAAATGAACACTTTTTACAGCATTGTGTAGTTCGTACAGTAGAGGAGCAGTTCGAATGCATCCATTCTTAAAACATCATCAGTGAGGCAATGGTTTGTGGACAATAACATTCTTGAAATGGAGTGCCTTGCCCATAGTCTTCACTTCAGTCCAGTGGAACATGATCGGAATGAATTAGAATGTGGAATTCGCTGCATACCACAGTGCCTAACATCACTGCCTTCTCTGGTTTCGGCTGTTGTTTGGTAATTAGCTGCAGTTCCTCCAAAAACATTCAGATACCTCATGGAAAATGACCCCGGTTGAGTTCAAGCCGTTAAAAAGGCGATCAGTGGGCATACACCATTCACTAATAGGTGTGCGGATACTTTTGATCAAGTAGTGTAGTCGACCTGAAAGTACGTTATGAAGAGTAAATAACTTTTGTGAACCGCCGTCGCCAGTTTTGTAAAGGCCTCGTCGCTACTGCTGTGGAGGCAGAGTTGCCACTGTTGTTACGGTAGGCAGAGTTACTGAGTTCGTGAAACAGCTTCTGGTGCAGTACACAGCTCAGACAGTTTCTCCCTGCCACTGTTTCACAGCTATGCCCCAGGATCAGGTAACAGGATAGGAGAATGAAGATTCTACAACACTCCAAGAAATTAGTAACGAAGTCACACAAATGACTTAATAGGTTTACTTATCTTTGTAACTACTTGAATAAGGAAGTCTGCAACAGTGCTTCTAATACACTCATGCTCGTAAATTAAGCATAATTGCAGAATGTGGCGCCAGACAACGTGGCACTACACAAAACTGGCGCTAATAGCATAGGCACATAGGGAACACACGCGACACAGATCTGTAACTCCACAGTATTGGTGATAAGTTGAGAAAACCGTTCCGAAACACATGTGCTACAAAACGCCACTGTTTACTGCGCATGAACCCCGACATCATTACGGGATATGATCACCATGCACACGTACACAGGCTGCACAACGGGTTGGCATACTCTGGATCAGGTGGTCGAGCAGCTGCTGGGGTATAGCCTCCCATTCTTGCACCAGTGCCTGTCGGAGCTCCTGAAATGTTCTAGGGGTATGAAGACGTGCAGCGATACGTCGACCGAGAGCATCCCAGACGTGGTCGATGGGGTTCAGGACTGGAGAACAGGCAGGCCACTCCATTCACCTGATATATTCTGTTTCAAGGTACTCCTCCACGATCGCAGCTCGGTTAGGCCGTGCGTTATCGTCCGTCAGGAGGAAGGTGGGATCCACTGCACCCATGAAAAGGGAGACATACTGGTGCAAAATGACGTCCCGATACACCTGACCTGTTACAGTTCCTCTGTCAAAGACATGCAGGGGTGTACGTGCACTAATCATAATTCCACCCCACACCATCAAACCACGACCTCCAGGACATTAAGGAGATGGTATCCGGTTCCTGGTTCAAGCCAGATGAAAAGCCGGCGAGAATCGCTGTTCAGACTATACCTGGAATCGTCCGTGAACATAGTCTGGAACCACTGTTCTAGTGACCATGTACTGTGTTCTTGTCACCAGGCTTTACGCGCTCTCCTGTGACCAGGGGTCAGTGTAATGCACCTTGCAGCTCTCCAGGCGAATAAACCACGTCTGTTCAGTCGTCTGTAGACTGTGTGTCTGGAGACAACTGTTCCAGTGACTGCACTGAGGTACCGAGCAAGGCTACCTGCAGTATTCCGTGGCCGTTCTTCTTGTTGTGTTGTACACTGTGGACGTTCCGTACTGTAGCGTCTGAACACATTTCCTGTCTGCTGGAATCGTTGCCATAATCTTGAGATCACGCTTTGTGGCACACGGAGAGCCTGTGCTACGACCTGCTGTGTTTGACCAGCCTCCAGTCGCCCTAGTGTTCTACCCCTCCTAACGTCATCAATGTGTTCTGAGCCATTTGCAACACACAGTCACCATTAACACATCTGAAAATGTTTGAACACTTACTCCCTGCACCGTACTCTGACATGCACCAACACACCTCTGCGTATGTGGACTGCTGCCAGCGCCACTGTGCGACGACCGCAGGTCAAATGCACCGCATGATCGTACCCCGAGGTGATCTAAACCCGCAAACCGCCCACCAGACCGTTGTTTCACCACGTATCAGCATTATCCTTAATTTATGAGAATGAGTGTAAAGAGCGTTACAAAAAGGTACGGCCAAACTTTCAGGAAACATTCCTCACACACAAAGAAAGAAAATATGTCATGTGGGCATGTGTCCGAAAACGCTTACTTTCCATGTTAGAGCTCATTTTATTACTTCTCTTAAAATCACATTAATCATGGAATGGAAACACACAGCAACAGAACGTACCAGCGTGACTTCAAACACTTTGTTACAGGAAACGTTCAAAATGTCCTCCGTTAGCGAGGATACATGCATCCACCCTCCGTCGCATGGAATCCCTGATGCGCTGATGTAGCCCTGGAGAATGGCGTATTGTATCACAGTCGTCCACAATACGAGCACGAAGAGTCTCTACATTTGGTACCGGGGTTGTGTAGACAAGAGCTTTGAAATGGCCCCATAAATGAAAGTCAAGAGGGTTGAGGTCAGGAGAGCGTGGAGGCCATGGAATTGGTCCGCCTCTACCAATCCATCGGTCACCGAATCTGTTGTTGAGAAGCGTACGAACACTTCGACTGAAATGTGCAGGAGCTCCATCGTGCATGAACCACATGTTGTGTCGTACTTGTAAAGGCACATGTTCTAGCAGCACAGGTAGAGTATCCCGTGTGAAATCATGACAACGCGCTCCATTGAGCGTAGGTGGACGAAACTAAAGTGAGCTCTAACATGGAAATTACGCGTTTCCGGACACATGTCCACATCACATCTTTTCTTTATTTGTGTGTGAGGAATGTTTCCTGAATGAATGTTTGGCCGCACCTTTTTGTAACACCCTGTATAACACAAAAAGGGCCCTCAATGGCTAAGTGCAAATAATCGTAGGTAAATACACTACATAGCAAATGCAATTTATAACAACTCTGTATACGTCTAAGAGTTCCCCAACGACGTTCCCTGTCCAAGCCAGCCCTGCACGATGATCTGTCATCAAGTGGGCGAGCACTGCTATCTTCGTAGTAGACTTCGTCCGCTGTTGTCCGCTCATTGGTGGATTGTACTCGTCCGGCAATTGGCCGAGGCGAAGTCGTTATCTTTATCCTCAGGACCCCCGTGGCGCAGGTGGAACGCGCGCCAAATGGTCAGTCTCTATGGCACTGGCACCAGCTCGCTTCTTCGCGCCTCTGGCGCTTTTGCCCTGGCTGTGTCTTGTTCGGACGACACTGCAATAACATCATTACCAGGGCCAGTTTAAGGCCCACGCGACACAAGCCGAAGTTTGGAGCATCGTGCTGAAAGAGGCACTAGGGGGCGTCACAACTGCACGATTTCTGTACAGGACTTTTCACAATTAGTAGCGGCTACTTGGGCACCAACCAAGCTGAGAAACGCCCACGTGCAAGATATACGCACAGTTTGTATCAGATCTGTTAATCGCGGATTTTGATGAGCCATAGGTATATGTTGTAGAGGGATCTGCCGTGAAAAGCTGGCTAGCGACTTTTCATGCGACATCCCATAATTTCTGAGAAAATCTATGTTGAAATTTTATGCGTACCTCTTATTTGCATAGCATTAAACACTTATTTGGATTCGACCAAGCGTAGTGCGGTGGCTAAGGTTCGTGGCTACCACGCTGGTGGTATGGGTTCAAAACCTACTCATATTTTTTTATTTAATCATACATAATATTATTAAATAGTGTATGTCATGCAAAATTATTCAAAAATAGTCATTTTCGCCACGCAGCACTTGCGTAAACTTCCCTGACTTCGCGCAGGTCACTTTTTAATTTATGAGCAAGTCGTCAGCTCTTTTTTGAACCGTCCGACCTTTTCCCGGATGGTTCTTACACACACCAGAAAACGTAAGGGAATGTCTGTTCTGACGCAGATTCTGTATACTGTGCTGTGAAGAAACAGTTTTCACTCTTTGTTCCGTACGACGATTGGAATTGGCAGCCAGTTTGATCGGCGTTAGTCACATAAACGAGGTCGAAATCATACATGAATACATCCGACTGTATCTGGAATCCTTCCACAGCTGCAAATACTTCTGCGTCGTTGAGAACTCTTTGGAGCTGTCCAAATACAATATTTGGAATTTTAACTACGAACCACAAACAGAATATGCATTTGAAGAACGTGTGCTGTGGTGATTGATTTATTAGTGAAATTACACCGGCGAGAACGTCTATTTTAGAATAATTTTGTATGACATATACTCTTTGATGATGATCTGCACGAAGAAATTAAAAAAAAAAAAAATACACGTGCAGCGTTTGAATCCCTACCGACAGCGCGGTGGCCTTGAAACTGCACTACGCTGGCTCGGTCGAAACAAATTTAACTTTACGGATATATAAAAGGTACGCATAAAACTTTAACATCGATTTTCTCGGAAACTAGGAGTCGTCGCATGTAAAACCACTAGCCACGTACTCAGAACGTGTCTCTCTACAAGCCGGGTGTACAACTCGCGACCCGCGGGCCGCATGTGGCCCAGAGCAAGTATCAATGCGGCCCGAGAAGTGACCGGTAATAAAAATAGAAATCTAAAAACATAAAATTCCGTTAATGTAAAGTTACGATAAATTGAATATTTTCAATTTGAAAGTCCCACCACACGATGCTCTTCTTTCATTCGTTTACCCCGTTCATAATGTTTCCGCCCGTGATGTACTTCAACCCAGAAAGTCTCAGTTCTCGTAACAAGCCAGTCGGCAACCAAGAAAAATTATGAGGAAAAAGTTTTAAAAATGGTTCACGTTATTCAAATCGTTGTAAAGATTGAATTTTGTAAGAAGAGAAGTTTGAATCGTTGCCACAGTGGCCGCGTGGTTTGAGGAGCAATGCACGGATTGCGCGGCCCCTCCCGCCGGAGGTTCGAGTCCTCCCTCAGGCATGGATGTGTGCGTTGTTCTTAGTATAAGTTAGTCTAACTTAGTTCAAGTGGTGTGTAAATCCAGGGACCGATGACCTCAGAAGTTTGATTCCTTAGTAATTCAGACACATTTGAACATTGCCGATTCCAGGAATTCATCAGAAGTTTGCATGCTGTGTGTGATGATGCCGTGTATTTTTTACAGAAGTAAGGGTGCTCAGTCGAGGTCAGGTGTTAAAAATTTTACAGCATAATTAATGAAATGAAATCAAAAGCAAAGTCTTTGCCAGAACTTGACGATGCCAACTCCGTGACAGGTTTAGAATTTTGGCAGACGTGACTGTTCATTTAGGTGACCTAAACAGGAGTCTTCAGCTTAGGAACGTATTTGCCAGTACAATGTTTGTGAAACTGAAATTATGGAAAGTACATTTTTTTTTCATTTCAACACCTTGGCAAAGTGCGGGATGAAAGAAGCAGCCATAATTTTCGATTTGATGCAAGAATTTGAAAATCTATTTCATGATTTTCGAGAAAATAAGCAAATATTTTGTGTTTATGCGACACGATTCAGAACAATATAGATACGTTGCCAAAGATCTTCAAATGTAATGCGTAGAGTTGCATGCAGTCTGACATTCGACTAAAAGAAAAATTTGAGCTTGCATCTTTGTTCATCTTTTACAGATCATCTAGCCAGAGACAAATATCCATTGTTGCACAGTCATAAATTGTGTATGTCATCTTTGTTTGGAAACACGTACGTTTGTAAGCAAGTATTTTCGATAGTAAAGCACACAAAGAGTAAAATTAGAATCAAAATCTTAGATGAAGACATCGAGAACACCCTGAAAATTGCAGTAACTTCGATCGAACCGTATTAATTTCTCAAATTCAAGGACAACTGTCACATTTTCTGTGGTTTGTTATTACTTACATATAAAATCGTTAATGAAATCTCATATATAAAATGTCAAATTAATTCAATCTTGCTTTTTTATAATAAAGAATCATGTTTTTTCCTCGTCGGCGGTTGTTGTTAATGTTAACTACATTATTGGTGACCCAAAAACACTCGTCTTCTTACAATGTGTGCCAGGGAAGCTAAAAGGTTGGACACTCTGCTTTACATCGTGTCTAACACCTGTCGAAATACGTGATTAACAGGTCTGCTGGTCCTCATGTGAGTGGAAACGAAACAGTTTTGCGCATCTGGTCAAGCGTGCGATTACGTATTATGGCCACCTTGGCGTCCCAACACAGTTAAATCCCCTCTACCCTTGACATCCGACGGGCAGTAACGCCTGTGGCAAGCCTAGACCCTATCGTGCTGGCCGTGGCTCGACAGTGTAGTCGGGTGGCGGGCTTTCACGGCCTGCAGCGTCGTTACGCTTTTTCCGCCTGCTCCGCTGCCATGGCGGATTGTCACGAAAAGCTGGCAACAGCGATGCGGCGAGCGAAGAATAATGTTCAGCAGACAATGCGACAAAGCGCTGCACAGCAGTCTGACCTAGTTCCCGCAATGCAGAAGCAGAAGAAGTCATAACCAACTTCCTCCGCCATTGACTTTCAGTGGAATGCTTCTTCCAAGGAATGTAATTCTCTTAGACCGCCAGAGCTTGTGCCACGAGACAACTTTAAAAGGCGCCCAAGAAAATGTTTGTGTTGTTAATTGCAAATGCTTCTTTCTTTTCGTTTGCATCCTGTAGGAACAGCCTACACAAATAAATGGGGAGGGACAGAAATACTGTTAGTTGATGTTTAACGTTTGTACTGTTACAGATAGAGCCCTAGCACACTTGGACAAGTGTAGGTGAATGAGCTAGTCGAAGCAGCCATTCTCATATTCCCTTGAGATGTTTAGCGAGTCCAAGGAAGACTTAAATTTGGCTGACCACATAGGCTTCCGCAATGGGGTGCCGACCCAGCTATCCTCTCTCGGAATCTGGAGCATAGAGGTTTTATCCATATTTTATTTGGATAACCATGAATTCCCTGGGCGATGGTAAATTCTTTGTGTCACCTTAAAATTTACTTCTTACGGCATGTCTCGAAACAGACAACTCATTTCCGTCAAAAAAGCTAATTAAAATTTCTGCGAACGCCCATGGATGGACAACAGGCATGCAATTCTTAACCGCCTTGATTACAAGTCACTCAGTTCACTGAGATGCAAATGTTGCTTTCACGGAGTTACAGCCTGTCAGTCCGCTTGAAAACATTTTTGACACTGGCTGATACATTAACAATGTTATGTAGACAATAGCAATTTCAATTTCCACGCCGATCCCTTCAGTATGTACAGTCTATACCTATAGTTATCGGCACATAAATTCCCGCCGCGCGGTCTAGGGGCACTTGCCCACGGTTCGCGCGGCTGCCCCCGTCGAAGGTTCGGGTCCTCCCTTCGGCATGGTCGTGTGTGTGTGTGTGTGTGTGTGTGTGTGTGTGTGTGTGTGTGTGTGTGTGTGTGTGTTTTGTCTTTAGTGTAAGTTAGTTTGTTACATTAAGTAGTGTATAAGCCTAGGGACCGATGATCTCAGCAGTTTGGTCCCATAGAACTTACCACAAATTTCCATAAATTGCCTTCCTCCCTCTTCTTCGTCCGCAGCTCGTGGTCTAGTGGCTAGCGTTGCTGCCTCTGGATCACGGGGTCCCGGGTTCGATTCCCGGCTGGGTTTGGGATTTTCTCTACCGAGGAGTAGGTGTTTGTGTTGTCCTCCTCATTTCATCATTCGTGACAGTGGCAAGATTGGACTGCGTAAAAATTGGGACTTTGTACGGGATGACCGCGCAGTTGAGCGCCCCACGAACCAGACATCATCATTCCTCTTCTTCTCCGGCTTCCTCCATCATTCCACACCGCCCCCCCCCCCCCCCCCCCAAAAAATCTCTTTCTCTGCGCCATCCTTCGAAACTCGAAGCAATAATTTCTATTGCAAGTTATTTCAGCGCTACGACGAATTAAGGTATAGATTTAGGTGTGAATTAGCTGCTAGAAACTGGATCAAATGTCTATCGTTAAACTGCTGCGAAGTATCCACACTTATTCAAACTGTTTTTTAATGCAGTTGACTTTTGGAAAAAAGACAGTTCCTCAGTTGTAAATAGCTGTTGTATGTCTTCTGTTGCTACCCTAACCTTACCTAGTACACTGCAGCGTATGACCACGATAGAGAATTCACTCTGAACCCCGCACAAAGAGGCAAAGTCTGCTCGAAACTATTTTCCAGCCTTGCATTGTGGGTATGCAAACTACAGTTCATTAGAAATTGATTTTTAGCAATAAATACAGTTAAGGAGTAATTGTAATGGGAAATGAGTGTAATAATTGCAAGATTTTTGAAGAGACTTCAGTAATCTCCGTCAACTAATTCGGTTAACTATTGTACACTTACTCCTCACTTTTGCTGAGTAATCGTTTTGTCTACTTTTGCTGCATCACGCCAGATGATAACTCTGCAAGACAATACGTAATGAAAACATACAAAACAACCTGATATCTTATTGTAATGAATACAGTGTGAGATACTTCTAAGTGCAATGTGATGATTTGAGCTTCTTGATCAGTTTGATTACGATTTAGACTGTAGTCTGGACTCCAAGGAACTTTACACGTAGTGTTCCATTCACTACGTCAAGAATAATACCTTTTTCTGGTGCCAGCAGGTCATTTTTATTTGTCTGACGATATTGAGAATAAACGCTCGTCGCGGTACCAACATATTCCTTGTAAGGTTTGGAAGATGAGGCATCCTATCCATGCCTCCATGCGAGGCAATAGAGGCCCTAGATTACCAACATGGTAACTGCTTTTGAATCAAGTGTTAAAAAGTGTGTTATTCATGAAAAATCAGTTATTTACGATCAATGAATTGTGGTAATTGTGTGCCCAATCTTGGCCCTCTCAAAAACCCTGGTATCCGTTATTAGGATACTGACTTCGTTTGACATTTGACCGCACTGGTTATAGAGATGACAACGACTTTTGACGAACAACGTGTGGTCATTACTCGCGAAACGTTCGTAGAATAATTTTCTTCCCCAACACTTGTGCAGCTAGAGTACATTCTCCGTCTCCGATGACCTCGACGTCGACGGGAAGTTAAACGTGAGGATGGTGCCCGAGGTGGGCAGTTGTGCCCTAATTTTCTTCAATTTGAACTTTGCAGTCATGACGCGACCTGTATGTAGGAGGCAGCAGTATATTTCTTGACCCCTCAGAGAGACATTTGTCTAAATGTCAAGAGCAATCCTCCTCATCAAGGGCAATTTTTGTGTTTAAGAATCTTTCCCTGAATCTCGCTGGCTGTGCATTTGTTGCTCTGGCGATACGAACTGCCGATCTATCACGAAGCTCAATTCTACAGCTATAGCCGTAATCCACCTTACGGTAACAGAGGGTCCTTCAGGTGCCGGTCGCACTGTTATTTTCAATATTTCGTGCTCCACTCACGAACGGCGCAAGGGAAGGACAACTGTCTGTGAAAGTTCATGTTAGCTGTAATTCATTTTTTCCTGTCATCGTCATTTCTTGAGATCTGTGGAGAAGGAACGCAGAAGTTGCCCCGACTCTCTTTCGGAACGTATGCTATCGGAATTTCAACAGCTAAGCACTGCGTAATGTATAAAGAAGGAAGGCAGGAAGGTTAGGGTCTAACATCCCATCGACAACGAGGTTATTAGAGGTGGGGGACAAGCTTGTATTTGCGATGGAAATGAAATGCGTACTTTTCAACGAAAGGATCAGACAACAATCAAAATTTAGGGGAAATGATATCAGTGTTAAGATTTGCTGATGAAGTTGTTACCCTCTGTCAAAATGAGGAATAATTACCGGCCATGTTGAATCGGGTGAAGAGTCTTTTTTTATGTGCGTCATCTGTCTTCTGACTGGTCTGATGCGGCCTGTCACGAATTCCTCTCCAGCGCTCTCAAAGTAACACTTGCACACCACGTCCTCGGTTATTTGTTCTATGTATTCCAATCTGTGTCCTCTGCAGTTTTTATCCTCTACAGATTGCTCTAGTACCATGGAGGTTCCTTTCTTCGCCGATTCTGCGGAGAACATTCTTTCTTATCAGTCCACACGATTTTCAACATTGTTCTGTTTTCATAATGTGGGAGCACAGTCATAACATATTTTCTTTAAAGTCAGTACCGCCATTATACTGTTTTTTATTTGCAGTGTTACATTTACACGATCATGATTTCGGCTTCAAAGTGCTATTATCAAGTGTTTTTCACAAGTGTTATACAGTGCCTAAGATGGCATACTGTCTTCTCGGTTTTGACATTGTCCGTGATTCACTACCATACAGTGCTGTTGCTCCAAACGTAGACTCTCAGAAACTTGTTCCTCAAATTAAGGTCCATGTTTGATACTAGTACACTTCTCTTGGTCAGCAATGCCCGTTTTGTCTGCTTTTTATGTTCTCGCTACACCCGTCATGGGTTATTTTGCTTCCAAGGTGGCCGAATTCCTTATCCTCACCCGCCCTGTGATCACCAGTTTTGATGTGAAATTAGAATTATATTAATACCTTCAGCTGCTAACGGTCGTTGATATATATCAACGGGGACAGGTGAAAATGTGTGCCCCGATCGGGACTCGAACCCGGGATCTCCTGTTTACATGGCAGACGCTCTATCCATCTGAGCCATGTCCGAAAGAACAGACACCATATCCATATGAGTATATAATTTTGATGTGAAGTTCCTCGCTATTCCGATTTCTGCCACTCCTCATAATTTTTGTTTTTTCCGGTTTATTTTCATTCCATATTCTAGAACTTAGTACTACTTAAACCTAACTAACCTAAGGACATCACACACATCCATGCCCGAGGCAGGATTCGAACCTGCGACCGTAGCGGTCGCGCGGTTCCAGACTGTAGCGCCTAGAACCGCTCGGCCACCCCGATTCCTGTCTTACACCTTTTTAAGCCGAGCACCTCGTTTTTGGTCTTGCAGTTGTGGCTACTGACCACCTAATATGGATTTAAAGTAACTCAAAATATTGAGGAGCAACGGCTTTATGATAGTTAAACACTAGACATCAAAATTTGGGACCGCGTAGTCGATGAAGTGAGGGAATTTTACTATCTTGGAAGCAAAATAACGCATGGCAGACATCTATCATTATCAAATATATGTCTCACTTTGAAAAACAGATTTCTGTGATTGTTCGTCCAGAGCACAGCTTGTACGGAAGTGATTAGATTAGATTTACTTTCATTCAAATTGATCCGTAGTTAGGATGTCCTCCAGGATGTAGAATACGTCAGAAAAGCAATAATACATGGCAATATTTACAACTCAAACAAATAAGCTAATGTACAATTCCACGGGTCCCAAGTGGAATGATCGTCATTTTTTTAATGAACACTGTATGAAAGAATCATTTTACAAATACTAATGCACTGAATTTAAAATAATAAAGTTTTTTATTTATTTATAAGGTAATAAACCTGCAATGCAACTACTATAATACTTACTTACAATGAACACATTACTGCACTAAAGTGGTGCAGAAGTTAGATTGTACTTACACACACACACACACACACACACACACACACACACACACACACACACACACACACACACACACTTATTTACAATGAACACATTACTGCACTGAAATTGTGAAGAAGTTTGATATATACAAATCAGTTGGTTCTACTGAGAAATTCATCAGTGGAGTAGGAGTTGGCCATCAATAAATCCTTTAGGCTTCTCTTAAACGAATTTCATTGGTTGTTAAGCTTTTTATAGCTGCTGGCAAGTTATTTAAAATGTGTGTTCCTGAACAATGCACACCTTTTTGTACAAGACTAAGTGACTTTAAATCCTTGTGAAGATTATTCTTATTTCTAGTATTGATTCCATGAATTGAGCTGTTGGTTTGAAAAAGTGATATATTTTTAATGACAAATTTCATTAAGGAATAAATATATTGGGAAGCAGTAGTTAGTATCCCTAGTTCCCTAAACAGGCTTCTGCAGTATGTTCTTGAGTTCTTACCACATATAACTCTTACTGTGACTTTGAGAAAATCGCAGAATTGGAGAATCGAAGCGTCTGAGATACGGTTTTACTGGAGGATGGCGAAAATTATGTGGACTGATAAGATAAAAAGTGAAGGGATTATCTGGAAAATTGACGAAGAATGAAATAATTGGGAAACACTAACCCGAGGAAGGGACAGGGCAATAGGACATGTGTTGCGACATCCGGGGTCGCCTCCATTGTTTCCACAGGGAAAATATGAAAGGCAAGACAAGGGTCAGAATATAAACAACAAACAGTTAAAGATATCGTATGTGAGTGCTACCGCGAAATGAAGAGGTTGTTACAGGAGAGGAAATCGTAGCGGCCTGCATACACCCAGCAGAAGGCTGATAAAAAAAAAAAAAAAAAAAAAATGCTGGACAGCAAAGCGTAACGCACAATTTCACAAAGAGTTGACTCAGCAATATAGTTGTAACTAAGTGTATTTTTCCTACGCTTGTCCTTCTTTAATAGGGAACAGTTTGTTTGTTGAAGCTGGAGAAGGATGTACCACTTACGTTGTATGGCCATAAAGTCCACACCGCAGGTAGATGCCGCTCTCGCCGCTTTGGTTGCCCCCGCATATCGGGCTTAGAGATTGCTTATCGGCACTTCCGGCTCTATGTGGTCCACCGCCGCCACTGTATCTGGAACAGCTTCCCGGAGCCCAGGTACCTGACTTGCAAAGCAACACTATTTTGTGTTTCATGACAACTTCGTTGCTTCATAATTTCACTCTTACCAGGCGTAAAGGTCAGTAAAGATGCCGCATTGCCATAGCTATGTAAGGACACCGATACACGTAACGTTAGAGACATGTTTGTAAGTTACCAGTCTGGTTTCGAGTGAAATTGAAGAGGTTATTTCCAAATTATTTAGAGAAAAAGTAAAGGCTGTCTTCAGGGATGAAGAGGAAGAGGAGTTGTAGTTGGTGGAAGGAAGATCAGATGTGTAAGATTTACTGATGATACATCATAATTAGCCGAAAATGAGAAGATAATCATTAGCAGTTTCAAAAAAGTATAGGAGAGTTGTGAACAATATGGTCTAATCACAAATGTTAAAAAGACAAAGGACCGCTACGGTCGCAGGTTCGAATCCTGCCTCGGGCATGGGTGTGTGTGATGTCCTTAGGTTAGTTAGGTTTAAGTAGTTCTAAGTTATAGGGGACTTGTGACCACCGCAGTTGAGTCCCATAGTGCTCAGAGCCATTTGAACCATTTGAACCAAAAAGACAAAGGCAATTATGACAGCCTGGGGGAAAAGCAAGCTGAATATGATAATTGGAAGGGAAATTATAAAGGAAAACGTAGTTTCCAGGTATGTAGGATGCAGGACAAGCAGCCGCATGACATGCAAAGAAGAAGTGGAAACAAGGTAGCAGTGGCAAAGCAGTCCTTTTATCGAATAAAAATGTAGATGTACGGGAAGTGGAGCTTAAATACAGTTTAAATTTGATGTTGATGATGTGCTGCAGGAATGGAGACTATAAATTAAGAAAACGAAGTACCACTTACATTCTAATAAATAATATATAATGATTATATTTTTGCTGGTAAAGCGGCAATAATTGTTTACAGTGGAAAATATCTTCAGGAAGCCGCTCGCGAGCTCCAGTTGATAGTGTGGTCCATAACCTTGGTATTTGGAGGAACAAGACTGAAGTCATCGCGTTTGGACAACGTACAGGCAGCAGGGTATAAGCTGGTATCCGAAAACAGGCAAATCGTTTAGCTGAATGAAACAAGGAGAACTACTTACATTAAGGGCACGCATTAAAAGAATTTTTTAAAAATGGAAATAGTGTAACGAAATTTTACTCGGTTATTTCTCTTCCCCCCTCTTGCCTGTAACATTTATAGCTGACATTTCATTTCCTGTCAAGATCACGCTACAAATAAATACTTTCAGGAAAGATTTGCTAGAAATAATATAAGGTTTTGAAATCTATATCTACATACGCACTCCGCAAGCCACCATAAGTTGCATGGCGGAGGATGCCTTGTACCACTACTAGACACTGTTTCACTTTCAAATGGAGCGAGGGGAAAACGACTGTCTGTATGCCTCCTTACAAGCTCTTACCTTGTCTTCGCGGTCTTTAGGCGAAATATACGTTGGTGGCAGCAAAAATGTTCAAATGTGTGCGAAATCTTATGGGACTTAACTGCTAAGGGCATCAGTCTCTAAGCTTACGCACTACTTGACCTAAATTATCCTAAGGACAAACACACACACCCATGTCCGAGGGAGGACTCGAACCTCCGTCGGGACGAGCCGCACAGTCCATGACTGCAGCGCCTGAGACCGCTCGGCTAACCCCGCGCGGCTGTAGCAGCAGAATCGTTCTGCAGTCAGCCACAAACGCCGGTTTTCTAAATTTTGTCAATAGCTTTTCGAGAGAAGAGTGTCACCTTTCGTCTACGGATTCCCATTTGCGTTCTCGAAGCACCTCCGTAATACGCGCATGTTGATCGAACCTGCCATAACAAATCTAGCAGCATGCTTCCTGAAGATCTTTTAATTCTGTCTAGTGGGAATCCCAAACACTTGAACAGTACTCAGAAATTTGTGTTCTATAACCGGTCCCCTTCATAAATTTGCTACACTTTCCTAGAATTCTTGTAATAAATTGAAGGCGACCTTTCATCTTCCCTACCAGCGACGTGATCTACTAGCTCCGTATCATATCGTTTGCAACTTTACGCATAAATAGATTGACTGTGCCGAGCAGCACACCACTTATATTGTGTTTGGCCATTACAGGGATGTTTTTTCAATTCATGTCTATTAACATACATTTTTCTACATTTAGAGCAGGTTGCCATTCATCATATCAAATATACATTTAGAGCAGGTTGCCATTCATCATATCAAATATAAATTCTTTCTAAATCTTGCAGTATCCTCCGACAGTCACTCAACGATGACACTTTCCCATACACTACGGCGTCATGAACAAAGAGTCGCAGATTGCTGCTCGCGCTGTCCGCCAGGTCATTTATGTTCATACGAAATAGGAGCGTTCCTATCATACCCTTGTCTCTGCTGAACACTCGCCTTCATAAACAACTCTGGGTCTTATTAGTCAAGGAGCCTTCGAGCCACTCACATATCTGAGAACCTATTCCGCATGCTTTGACCTCCATTAGTAGTCTGCAGTGTGGCACTATGCCAAACGCTTTCCGGGAATTTAGTAATATGGAATCTGCCTGTTGCCCTTCATCCATGAATCGATGGATATCGTGCGAGAGGAGGACAAGCCGAGTTTCCCCACGAACGATGTTTTCTAAATACGCGCTAATTCGTGGAAAGATGTTTTTCTGTAAAAAGGAAATTTATTATCTTCGAAAGGTTATGCGCAAGAATTTTGCGGCAAACCGATGTTAAGGATATTGGTTATTAATTTTTGCGGGTGAGTTCTTTTAGCGTTTTTTTTTCCGACGATTGGCACTTAGTGCTGAGCGAGAGATTCGCGATAAATACACGGTAAATATGGGGCCAGTGCCAAAGAGTATTTTCTGTTGAAGATTAGATGGGCAGATCTAGCGACTATTAGAGAGGTGCTAAAGGAAATTGCGGAGAAAAGAGTTGAGTGGCACAAGTATGACAGAACGAAGTCTTAGGTTGATAGGACACATTCTGAGGCATCAAAGAATTGATAATCTGGTAATTAAGAGAAGTGTGAGGGATAAAAATTATAGAGACAGACCAAGACCTGAGTACAGTAATCAGATTCAAATAGCTGTAGGATGCAGAATGTGCAAATATTTGCATAATATTCACTGGCGTGGAGAGCTGCGTCCAGCCAGTCTTCGAACTCATGATAACTACAAATACATTCATACTCTTTTGAAGAGAGGTGTAGATCATGAGGAAGAAAAGGAACCTAGCTACGTGGCTCAATGTTCAGGAAAGTGGACTCCCACTCGGAAGTAGCAATATACAACTTCCACATTTTGGCCTTCCTCAATGTTCCTAAATTAACCCGAATTTCGGAATGGTTTGTGCGAAATGACCACGTCCAGTCTCTTTACCACTCATTGTCATCTGCAGACATTTGATCCATCTATAATGAACTCATCGTAGACGGATTGTTGAGCTCTGGTCTCCCTTTCCATCTTTAACATACACCAGAAAAGACATTTTCAGAAGAACAAAAAAAAAAGACATGGAAGAATGAATACAGAATTACGGATATTTATTTTAAGGTATCGAATACAGTAACCTACGAAATTCCAGTGGAATCCAGTAACTTCTTGAAGGTGTCAGATTCTTACTCTATCTTTTTAACAAAATACACGTTACAGATTACCATGCCCAGTGGCTAGTATCAACTTTTATTCCCTTATCAAAAAAAGAAATTACGCGAAAATATCACGATCATAGACTTGAGAGCCATTCCTTGAAGGTTCCCGGGTTCGATTCCCGGCGGGGTCAGGGATTTTCTCTGCCTCGTGATGACTGGGTGTTGTGTGATGTCCTTAGGTTAGTTAGGTTTAAGTAGTTTAAGTTCTAGGGGACTGATGACCATAGCTGTTAAGTCCCATAGTGCTCAGAGCCATTCCTTGAAAATACGTCTCAAAGCCAGCCATGAAAGCTTATAAAAACGCGAGAAACTCATTGGTGAAACACATTTCGGATGTAGGAAAAGTTTAGGTACAAGAGAAGCCACAGTTACACCAAAAGTTCTAGTGCAAAACTGCTATGATCAGGATAAAAATGTGGGCCTTTGTTTTATTGATTGTGAAAAAGCCTTCGATAGAGTAAATCATAAAACTTTCGGAAATTTTCAGAAAAACTGGTATACACTGAGGTGACAAAAGTCGTGGGATAGTGATACGCATTATTTGTGCAGATGGCGGTAGTACCGCGTTCGCAAGATATAGAAGTGCATTGCATTGGCGGAGCTGACATTTGTACCCAGGTGATTCATGTGAAAGGTGTCCGACGTGATGATGGCCACACGACGGGAATTCTTGAACGCCGAATGATAGTTGGAGCCAGACGCATGGTACATTCCATTTCGGGAATCGTTAGGGTGTCCAATATCACGAGATCCACATTGTCAAAAGTGTACCCGACACTATCGGTCACCACGGAACACGCAGTGTCCGATGGTTTTCACTTAACGACGGGGAGCAGCGGCGTTCGCGTAGGGTTGTCACTGCTACCAGACAAGCAATACTACGTGAAATAACCGCAGAAATCACTGTGGGCCGCGCGACGTACGTATCCGTTAGGACAGTGCGGCGAAATTTGGTGTTACTGGGCTATAGCAGCAGACGAACGACGCGAGTGCCATTGCAAACAGCATGACATCACCTGCAGCGCCTCTCATGGGCTCGTGACCATGTCGGTCGGACTAGACGACTGGAAAACCTCGGCCTGTTAACATGAATCTCGATTTCAGCTGGTAAGAGCTGATGGTAAAGTTAGTCTGGCCCAGACCTCTCAGAGCCATGGAACCAAGCTGTCAACAAGGCACTGTGCAAGTTGGTGGTGGCTCCATGATGGTGTGGGTTGTGTGTACATGGCTGAACGATCGTGACGGAAATTATTATATTCCGCTACTTCATGTCACCAAACAGCGACAATGCGCTGTGTCACCTGTTTGTCAACACCCCGGACAATTCTAGCGAGTAATTTGGCTACCCAGATCGCCCGATATAAATCCAAACGAACATATCTGGGACATAATCGAGAAGTCAGTTCCTGCACAAAATCCTGCGCCGGCAACACTTTCGCAACTATGGTCGGCTCCAAAGGCGGCATGAATAAATATTTCTGCAGGGGACTTGCAACGAGTCGTCCATGCCTCGCCGAGTTGGTGGACTGCACCGGGAAAAAGGAGAGCCAACACGTTATTAGGAGATATTCCATAGTTTTTGTCACTTCAGTATAGACCAGAAGTACATCCGATGTACAGAGAATTTATATTGGAATCAAAGAGCACAGGTTAAGTTTGATAATGAGGTCACCGACGTGGTTAGAATCGGTAGAGGAGTCCGACAAGGTTGCATTCTGTCACTCCTATTATTTAATTTGTACTCTGGGAGTATTTTTCAGGAAGCACTTGGAGGTATGTAAAAAGACATAAAGGTTAATGGAGACTTCAACATCATCATTCGCTATGCTGATGATTCGGTATTGTTTGCTGATAATTTAGATGATCAACAACTCGTCAGTATAGTAGGAGATCACTGCAATAATCTAGGTCAGAATATTAACATAAGAAAGACGAATTTTATGATTGTCATGCGACAACCCGACTCCTTTATGTATACGTCCTTACTACAAAGAGTAGATATCTTAAAGTACACGTGGTACGGTGGAGAACAGACATGGAAATAAAACGTCGCATAGAGAACGCCCGTAACTCCTACATAAAATTTAAGAAAATTCTCACAAGTGTTCGATTTGTAAGATGCTACATCTGGTCTATACTTCTGTACGATTCTGAAGGATGGACACTAAATATAACAGCGAGAATGATCGAGGCCTTTGAAATGTGGATTTACCACAGAGTGCTTAAAATACCGTGGACAGCAAGAATAACTAATAACGAAATACTGGGAAGAATACTCGAACAGAGAAAACAGTTAACAACTTTTAAAAGAATGAAAAACTGTATACCTGTGACATATCACACGGAACATCAAAAATAGTGTCCCAAAAGAATTACACCGACAAACTTTAGGGACAAGTTCCATATACAGAAGTTAGTAAAAGCGTCTAGTGCCCATGGACGCTAAATTGCATACCTTAACAGATATAAGCACTTGCTCAACTTCACTAATATGAAACAGATGTTATCTACCGCAAGGTATTTGGTTTCCGTCTTTTGGGAGGAGGAAATATTGAGCAATAGAAGAAAAGTTTTCGTCGTTTCGAAGACGAATAAGTGCTCATATCGCTTAAGGCATGCGCTTTAGAGCCCTTTACGAGGTATGTTTCCTTGTTTTTGTGTAAGGAATCTGACACTAAAGTTCGTCGATTTTTGGGACACCCTGTATAAGAAAAGGGCGAAGAAGATTATCGCGATGAAATGAGGCAATGCTTCTGACTACGAAGTGCAGAACAAATATTGAATACTGCGTTTCATAGAACAAAGACGCATCGTGTGGTCGCCAACATCTATTTCTGGATAAGAAGAAGAAGATGTTGATGATGATGATGATGATGATGATGGTACAGTGCTCCAGAATAAAATGGATGCAATGGACTACAGTCCGCAGCTCGCGGTCTCGCGGTCGCGTTCTCGCTTCTCGAACACGGGGTCCCGGGTTCGATTCCCGGCTGGGTCAGGGATTTTCACCTTCCTCTAGATGACTGGGTGTTTGTATTGTCCCCATCATTTCATCATTATTCATGAAAGTAGCGAGTATGGACTGAGCAAAGGTTGGGAGTTTGTACTGGCGCTGATGACCGCGCAGTTGAGCACCCCACGAACCCCTCATCTTCATGGATATATGATTAGCAAAAAATGGGACGAATACCATTGGGGCGCTGAGAGAAAGTCTGAACAACCAAAAGCGCAATATGTAAAGGAAGTTTTAGTATCTACAGTTGTTTGGCATTCTCTGTATTTAACCTGAGCAATATTTTTAAAACCACCGTCTCACCGTTTGACTAGAGCAACAGTATGTATGATTCATAAATGAAATTGTTAGCGATTTGCCAAAAATCGGCGACATGCCACAGCGAAACATCCGGTAGTCCTTGGAAATCGCGCAGCTGTTGTGAGTTTGTCGGTGTAGCTAGTTCCCGCCAGTTCGTGTGTGTATGTCTGGCATAACTAGCCCCGTGCAATCAAGTCGCGTTCGTTCGCATCAATTTCGCTGATGATGGCGCAGTGGAGATCGCAGAAGCGAGTCTGGAAGGCCGCCAGCCCAACAATACAAACAACATTGGCGGGGGGCGTGTCTAGCGCGGCTGGTGCAGGCATCTCTCCAGACGCTTTAAATCTGCCCGTTCAGTGTGCGGCAGTCCGCGCCACGTGTCTGTCAGCTTTGGTACTCGTCACCAATTGCTGCCGTAGCTGGCTGCGTCGAGAGACAGCGAAAGCGCCTTCACCAGTGGCGAGAGGACTGGAACATGTGTGTCTCAATTCTTCAGGTGGGCAAAAACATAAAAAAAAAAACCACAAACGCATTGCCATGCACAACAAGGGGTGGGAAACACGTTGTCATTCACAACATCTGCCACTGGTCTCGAAATGAAGAAATACATGTCCTGTATGGTTTTCAGCGGAATCCTATAACATTCTTCCTGCAAAACAGTATCAGCTTCAGGTAACGATAATTGAGGTGGAGAGCAATCAGGCACCCTTTTTTCCAAAGTAGACCACAAAGGTTCGATAATATTGAGATTTGGTGGCTGTGGTGGCCACGGAGACGCGACGCTTCATCTTCGTGCTCACAAAACCAGTCCTGGAGGATGGGAGCTGATGGTGCAGTGTTCCAAGATGACAAGGTCCCTGATCACCACTGGAGAGCAAACATTATACCATGGGATGGACCTGATCTGCCAAAATAGTCACATGATCCTTGGTAGTAATGCGATCTTGCAGAATCACAAGGGTCACTTGGACTACCTCGACAAGGATACCCGAATCATCACCGAATCCCCGCCTGGCCAGCTCGGCGAGAAGTTGGGGTCCAATGTCCAACAAGACTCTTGCAACCAAATAACTTTCTTCCATTGCTCCAGGTTTTGTGGATTGGACATCACGTTTTCCTATTTTGGACATTTGCATCACTGATGAGTGGTTTTGGAATTCCAGCTCACCCTAAAATTCTCTACTTCTGGAGCTCCCTTCGTGTTGTTTTGATGCTGACAGGGTTCGCGAGTGCAACATTCAGTTTTGCAATGACTTTTGCAGCTGTCTTCCTCTTATTTTTCGTCACAGTTTTCTTCAGTAACTATCTGTCGCCGGCCGCGGTGGCCGAGCGGTTCTAGGCGCTTCAGTCCGGAACCGCGCGACTGCTACGGTCGCAGGTTCGAATCCTGCCTCGGGCTTGGATGTGTGTGATGTCCTTAGGTTAGTTAGGTTTAAGTAGTTCTAAGTTCTAGGTGACTGATGACCTCCGATGTTAAGTCCCATAGTGCTCAGAGCCATTTGAACTATCTGTCAGGTTCACTCAACATACACTTTGATCCGGATGAAGTTTTTTCGCTTCCCCCTAAGTGCGTTATGGATCTTCAGGATGGTGGCTCTCGAAACACTGCGGTTATCTTGGTTACAGAAGCACGCACCATAAATACCAACAACGTGCCCATATTAGAATGCACCGGGCTCCGACGTAATGCATCTGCAACTACAGAAATACCGTTCTGACCATAACTGACACTTGCAAAGTACTGAGGACATCGCTTCGGTGCAGTTCGTGGTCGTATCAAACACAACAAAACGCAGACTTGGCTAGCATCTACATTTATGTTCAAGCTCGCATTTCTCACAATGTTTTCGTATATTCGTCCACCCCTGTGTTATGCGTATGTTCAGCCTGTTGTTCCGCGTCGACCCTGGTATCGCAATGTTCACCTATCCAGATGCGTGATATCCAAGTTTTCAGATGCTTTTCTCAGCAGTGGGATCACTTTGATTCCGTTCTTGGTCTGCACTAACGCTACAGTAGGTGAAATCAATCGCACCCTCTTTGCATGTGTAAAATAGGGTAGGCACAGACAATCGTTTCTGCAACACTTCCGTTGTCTGAAAGTAGAGTTCTCTACGAGTGCTGCAATTCTATTGTCATTGAGTAATCCCGTATATACTGAAGAACTTTTAAAAGCTACCAAGATATCTTTGTAGTAATTACGCGGCTCTAGGAACTTTTAACTGTTGTTTCATGTTAATAAGAATTTTATAACTGTAATTATTCAATTTAGACACTGAAAAGTTGTATTTCTATTGTTTCTATCATTTCCGTTTAATTTCGTAAATTTGTGATGTCAGAACAATTAACTCTGTTAAACTACCGTGTAGAGTTTTACACAGCATGCTTCACATCGTTGACAAATGTATACGGGCATACTTATCTTTGTGCCAGAACATAATTTTTTATCGTAGTGTTATGTTGTTCTTCGACTTTAAATTTCAAAAACCTATTGTAAAAATCTTACATGCATGTAAATCAACAGCAAGCTTATAAATTCCTTCGTTAAACTTATATTTCTATCCTCTCTTATTATGTCGTCAATTTATGTTTTGTAGTGTGTGTCAGTTACTTATATTTTGCTTGGTTAAATGGCTGTTAGCTGCCGAAGGCCAAATAAAGAGAAAAAAAGACGTGACACTACTTCTTAATGCGTGAACTGACATTTATAAACGCTATGTAAGCGGGCGACAGTGTGCTATATTGCTGCTGTCATTGAATACCCACCTCATTGTAGAAGTCATGGGGCTCTTAGTGCAGTAGCTCTACGTGATGTTGACTCAACAGGAAAGGCCCCTGCAGAAATATGGAGCCATGCTGCCTCTGTAACTGTCCATAATTTCGAAAGTATTGCCGGTGCAGGATTTTGTGCACGAACTGACCTCTTGATTATAACCCATAAATGTTTGATGGTCGATCTGGGTGACCAAATCATTCTTTCGAATTGTCCAGAATGTTCTTCAAACCAATCGCTAACAATTAAGACCTGATGACACGGCGCACCATCATCCACAAAAATTCCGTCGTTGAAAGGTTGCAAATGGTCTCAAAGTAACCGAACATAACCACTTCCAGTCAACGATCGATTTAGTTTACCAGAGGACCCAGTCCGTTCGATGTAAACACAGCCGACACAATTTCGTAGCTTGCACAGTGCCTTGTCGACAGTTTGGGTTCATGGCTTCGTGGGGTCTGTGCCACACTCGAACCCTACCAGCAGCTCCTACCAACTCATCTGACCAGCCACGGTTTTCCAGTCGTCTAGGATCCAACCAATATGCTCACGAACCCGGAGAGGCGATGCGGGCGATGTCCTGCCGTTAGCAAAAGGACTCGCACGGTCGTCTGCTGTCATAGACCAGTAACGCCAAATCTCGCCACACTGTCTTAACGGACACGTTCTCGTACGTCCAACATTGATTTCTGATATTATTTCAGACACTGCATTTCAGTAGTTGTTTGTTAGCACTAACTCTATGCAAACGCTACTGCTATCGGTCGTTAAGTGAAGGCTTTCGACCGCTACGTTGTCCCTGGTGTGAGGTAATGCCTGAAATTAGGACACTTTTGACACTATGGATCTCAGAATATCCCATGCATGTAGCTTCAGCTACCATTCCGAGTCCAAAGTCTATGAAATCACTTGAGTAGATATGACAACTCCGCCAAGGCACTGCTCTTTCACACCTTGCGTACGCGACACTACCGCCGTATATAGGGTAAGTCACCTAACGTTACCGATGGATATATTTCGTAAACCACATCAAATACTGACGAATCGATTCCACAGACCGAACGTGAGGAGAGGGGCTAGTGTAATTGGTTAATACAAACCATAAAAAAATGCGCGGAAGTATGTTTTTTAACACAAACCTACGTTTTTTAAATGGAACCCCGTTAGTTTTGTTAGCACATCTGAACATATAAACAAATACGTAATCAGTGCCGTTTGTTGCATTGTAAAATGTTAATTACATCCGGAGATATTGTAACCTAAAGTTGACGCTTGAGTACCACTCCTCCGCTGTTCGATCGTGTGTGTCGGAGAGCACCGAATTACGTATGGATCCAAAGGGAACGGTGATGGACCTTAGGTACAGAAGAGACTGGAACAGCACATTACGTCCACATGCTAACACCTTTTTATTGGTCTTTTTCACTGACGCACATGTACATTACCATGAGGGGTGAGGTACACGTACACACGTGGTTTCCGTTTTCAATTACGGAGTGGAATAGAGTGTGTCCAGACATGTCAGTCCAATAGATGTTCAATGTGGTGGCCATCATTTGCTGCACACAATTGCAATATCTGGCGTAGTGAATGCCGTACACGTCGCAGTACATCTGGTGTAATGTCGCCGCAGGCTGCCACAGTACGTTGTTTCATATCCTCTGGGGTTGTAGGCACATCACGGTACACATTCTCCTTTAACGTGCCCCACAGAAAGAAGTCCAGAGGTGTAAGATCAGGAGACCGGGCTGGCCAATTATGCGTCCTCCACGTCCTATGAAACGCCCGTCGAACATCCTGTCAAGGGTCAGCCTAGTGTTAATTGCGGAATGTGCAGGTGCACCATCATGCTGATACCACATACGTCCACGCGTTTCCAGTAGGACACACCCTATTCCACTTCGTAATTGAAAACGGAAACCACGTGTGTGCGTTTACCTCACCCCTCATGGTAATGTACATGTGCGTCAGTGAAAAAGACCAATAAAAAGGTGTTAGCATGTGGACGTAATGTGCTGTTCCAGTCTCTTCTGTACCTAAGGTCCATCACCGTTCCCTTTGGATCCATACGTAATTCGGTGCTCTCCGACACACACGATCGAACAGCGGAGGAGTGGTACTCAAGCGTCAACTTTAGGTTACAATATCTCCGGATGTAATTAACATTTTACAATGCAACAAACGGCACTGATTACTTATTTGTTTATATGTTCAGATGTGCTAACAAAACTAACGGGGTTCCATTTAAAAACGTAGGTTTGTGTTAAAAAACATACTTCCGCGCATTTTTTTATGGTTTGTATTAACCAATTACACTAGCCCCTCTCCTCACGTTCGGTCTGTGGAATCGATTCGTCAGTATTTGATGTGGTTTACGAAATATATCCAGCGGTAACGTTAGGTGACGCACCCTATATATATATCTCGCTATCCCATGGCTTTTGACACCTCAGTGTATATAGCGGGTAAAAAAATATTAGACATAAATGGAAAGTTATTTTTCATCCATATCGGTGTCGTTCCCTAATAAATGAATCAAGGAAAGTGGGGGCTAAGCATGATTCGTAAGAACTTTATACAAATAAAAGGCAGTACGTTTGGCTACACGTCTGTTTGACCCGCGTGAGAAATGCTGAAAATCTAGAACTGGCAGACACCTGAAAATAAGCGCCTAATATCCCGCAAAAGCCTGCTTAACAGCATTAACTGAGAAATCTAGGAGTCCCGCAGGGACCGCAAAGAGAAGATGAATTACAGCGCACAGAGAAGCATCCAAGCAATAATTTTTCTCCAGCTCCATACACTAACGTAACGGCAAGAAGTCCCTAATAAGTTCTTCAGTGGGAAATACCCTCTTAGCTTCTGGTATCAACTTCGCAGTAGTTTGCGGAGTACAGATGTAAACATAAACGTAGATGTCGATGTAGATCCCTGCACTTAGTCTGTGACGACAGGTGTTTGAGCGAAGGAACGTAACATTGGGTGTGTCCCAAGGAAGTGCAAAAGCACAGTTAATGTTCTCAGTATACGTAAAAGCCTTATCAGATACGTCAGCAGCACATTCAGATTGTTCACTGACATCGCTGATGGCTATAGGAAAACAACGTCACTGGATTATTGTGAGCTAGTACAAGACGACGTCAGCTGTAGTTGCACTTTGTGTCTGAATAGATGTTAGAGAATGGGCATAAAGAAGAGGAATTAGTCTACAGCCTTAGTCGTTCAGATCTTCAGTCTGTCACTTGTTAACATTAGGGAAGACAGTGACACGTTAAAACATTAATAGAGAACACGAATGGAGGACTTTAAATTTGTCGGCAGGATTATGTTTTAAAATCACTGACTTCGTTGGGGAAACTGATTACTAGAAACTAGTGTACCTATTGTAGGGTACTGCTCCTGTGTTTCAGATCCGTGTCGTATAGGTAACAGACGACGAAGGAATTTAGGAACTCCATGACACGAATGCAAGCGGTCGGCATAGCTCACACGAAAAATTAACAGAGACGCGCAGTGATCTGAAATAGAAATCACTGGAAGAAAAGCGATGTTGCCGCGAAATCCTGTAGTGTAAATTTAGAGACCGGGAACTCGAGACAGGCTTTTCGGTATCCTGCTTCAGTCCTAGACTTCCTGCTGGAATCATGAGAACAACGTGAGTCTGGCTAGGGCACGTACGCAGGCATACAGAGAGCATAATTTTTTCCTGCTCTCCGTAGCGAATAAAACAGTACAGGAAATTGTCACAGGTATGAAAGATACGTAGACGTACATCTCAGCTTAAATGTTCCAGCTGCGTACGATGTCTTAATCGAAATACCATTTGTATAGTGAACAGCTACGCCCTCTCGACTTCTACATTGTAAAACTCACCTGCCTGTTCGCAAGACTCATTCAGAGAGGATGTATGTTTTTAGCGAGTAGAATTGTAATGAAACTCAGTGCGCAAATTATGTGACTGAGATGGATGTAACAGCGATCTCCTTGCTAATAAATCTTTTTTTATGATCCCCAGCTTGTACGTATTGAATTTTTTCCCCGGTTGCATCCAGTCGACGGTTTACCAAACACCTACCGATGATCAAAAATTTAATGCTCGAAGTGCAAGATCTTGAGGTAGTATGTACGAACCAGATGAAATCGAGCGAGTCCGAACTCACTATGGTGGCAAAGTAAAGCTCACATTCAGCCCGAAAGTGCTGTTATGAACTATTCGTGAAATTCACCATGACAAATGTTTTCAGCATTTCCTTCAACTAACGCATTGCGCGTGACTGTCTCCGTAACGAGAAAAGTGAGCAATTTTTATTAGAGCTGAGAGTAATCTGATCCGTAAGTGATGCGTAATGTTGTCTGTACATGTATCTGATCATACGATTTCTCTGCACCCCTCGTATCTGCAGTAAACGATGTATCACAGCGTAACATGGGTAAAAGTATACGATAATAGAAACAAATACATTCCATTAAGCCTTGGTCCCCAAACAGGCCGTTTGTTAGGTAATGTTACAAGTAGCCACTGTGTTCTATATGGAAATATTGTCCTACACTCTCCAGTCACAGTAATGTGACACCTGTCAAAAGCCTGAATAAACTACTTTGGCAGCGTTTGCAGAGTCAACGAGGTTGTGGAGGACACCGACAAGATGGTGGAGCCAAGCCGACTACATGAGAATGCAGGCTTTCTCGGCGAATCTCGATGATAAAGTCTTTTCGGGTTGACAGCCGAGTCAAGTCAATGCGTCGTTTTCCGGCAACGTTTCAGAAAGTTTCTTACTTGCCATCTTCAGGCGAAGATGGCAAGTAAGAAACTTGCTGAAACGTTGCCGGAAAACCATGTATTGACTCGGCTGTCAACCCGAGAAGATTTTATCATGCCAACTACAGCTTCGTGGCCAACGGCCTTGCCGCAGTGGTAACACCGGTTCCCGTCAGATCACCGAAGTTAAGCGCTGTTGGGCTGGGCTAGCACTTGAATGGGTGACCATCCGGTCTGCCGAGCGCTGTTGTCAAGCGGGGTGCACTCAGCCCTTGTGAGACAAACTGAGGAGCTACTTGACTGAGAAGTAGCGGCTCCTGTCTTGTAAACTGACATACGGCCGGGAGAGCGGTGTGTTGACCACATGCCCCTCCATATCCGCATCCAGTGACTCCTGTGGGCTGAGGATCACACGGCGGCCGGTCGGTACCGTTGGACCTTCATGGCCTGTTCAGACGGAGAGCGAGAGCTCCGTGGCTAGCTGCGCTAGGTTTCTCGTTTGAGGATTCATGGTACGAACAGCCCGATCGATGTGAGACCGCAGAGTCTCGACTGGCTTTAAATCCGGACAGCGGATTAAGGGAAACTCATCCTGGCGCTTTTCCAAACACACACGCACGCACACTGCGAGGCCGTGTGATTTGTTGCATTGTCCTGCAAGTAGATGCCATTGTGCCTAGGAAAAACAATCTGCATATAGGGATGGACATGGTCCCCAAGGATAGACGCGTACTCGTGTTGATCCATCGTGCCTTCCAGAATGACGAGATCACCCAGGGACTGTCACGAAAACATTTCCCAGACCATAAGGCTCTCCTCTCCGGCCTAGATCCTTCCGACAATTGTTGCAGAATGTTTGCTTTCGGACTTTCCAAGCTTAACACGTCAATGCCGTCTGTCCTATTAAACGTAAAAGGCGATTCACCTGAAAAGGCCACCTATCGTCCCTCAGTGGAAGCCCAGTTGCGGTATTGGCTTGCAGATTGCTGCCTGCGTTCCCAATCAGGGCGTATGAACCAGGCGCTAGCTGCGGAGGCCTGTACGCAGCAACGTTCGCTGAGCTGTGTCGTTGGTTCATCTGGGTGGTCAATTGCTCAACAATTATACGTCTATTCTCCCGTACGGATCTCCGCAGCCGTCAGTCACCTACGTCATGGATCTTTGGGTTGCGCTATTTTGCCATGCACGGTATACTTTAACCGCGTGCACAGTTTACGAACTTAGCCGTTTCGGAAATGCTGCCGCTCTTGGTCCGGAAGCCGATGATCATGCCTTTTTGGGCGCAAGATAAATCGCTCCTATCCTGCATAACGACGGCGACTGCACTGTTTTTTTCCTTGTACCCCGGACGCGCTCTATATGCACTTTCCATGCTAGTGGTGCCACCTGCGAGTGGTTATTCCATGCTGACGTCGAACATAGGCGGTGGTCGTATTAGTGTGACTGGACCATATACTTAGTACAAATGTTATTGAAATGTAAACATTTCAATTAAGAACCCATCTCCTTGAGCTAAAATTTCATCCACGACCCATGATTGGGGAATGTAATACTCGTACATACATGCTGAGGTACCGGACCATTTTCTTCTGGCGTTAAGATAACATGTAGCTCGCCAATATGGTTCGAGATGGATAGGTGTCTGTGACTTCGCCTCCACGATCGCCTGACCTCAATCTCCTGGTTTTCCAATATGGGTTAACAAACTGGAGAAGAGAGCGTTGTACAGTCTTGTCAACAGGTACGACTGTATAGTACGCTGTCACACGCAGTACAGTTACATATAACGTGCTCAAGTAGTATTGTGATTAAGTTATGGAGCACGCGGGTAAAATTTTATCCCGTGCCTGTTTATGCTACACTCTATACTTTTCGTACTGCATCTCGTGCCCTCCAATGTGGTCATTGACGTGCTGGGTGGAGGGTGGGGGAAGTCACAGTATTCTAGCAGAACATTGAATACCCCTTCCCACAAACATGAACTACACCACAAAATCTGCCGAACTTAGTCATGCTTCTGTTGCCCTGTGATACTGAAAGCAATCCAAACGTAATAAAATGTAAGAGCTCTGTTTAGAAAATAACAAATCACTTTTAAATTATTCGCCAACGCATATATTTAGTGATATGTGGTTGGCAGCACTGCCTTGTGTATTACCTCCTTCGTAACCTCCCTGTTTTCTTAGTGATGGTATTTCGTTTAGTTTTCGTGATATTGCTTTTTTGAGTGCAACATTTAGCGACGATTTTTGAAATGTTGTGTTCTGTGGAGGAACGATGTAACGTCAAATTTTGCATGAAACTGGGGAAAATTTTTACAGTAACGTTTCGACTTTTGAAATAAGCTTACGGATATGACGCTCTAAAGTGGCTCTGAGCACTATGGGTCTTAACAGCTGAGGTCATCAGTCCCCTAGAACTTAGAACTACTTAAACCTAACGAACCTAAGGACATCACACACATCCATGCCCGAGGCAGGATTCGAACCTGCGACCGTAGCGGTCGCGCGGTTCCACACCGAAGCGCCCGAACCGCTCGGCCACACCGGCCGGCAATGACGCTCTGAGTCGTACACAATGTTACAAATGGTTTTCACGGTTTAAAAGTGGTCGTCGGTCAATTGGCGGTGATTCTTGATCAGGAAGGCCTTCCAATTCAACTGACAACTCACACGTTCATAAAATCGACGATCTGATGCGGGAAAATCAGCGATAACTATGTTGCAACGATTACCGGTACGTGAAAAAAAAAAAGACGCCAAAGTTGTGGCGCGACAGCTCATGCACACTCACATTTGTCAGTTCGTCAGTTTGGTAGCAGGAGTCAGATGACTGATGTGCCGCAGCCTCCTTAATTGCCAGACTTGACTCGTTGTGATTTCTAGTTACTTACGAAACTAAAATCTGTAGTGAAAGGACGCCGTTTTCAGAGTATTGGTAACATAAAAGCAAATGAGACTATCCCGGATTGGTTCGCGAAATGAAAACACCACTGAGATCAGTGTGTGAATGGGGGACAGGGGGGGGGGGGGGGAGAGTGTGAGGACTTTGAAGAGGACAAGGACTAACAATCTGTCAAATTAAAAATATGTATCTACGTCTCAATAAAGTTTAAAAATAAAGTTGCTTTATTTTATCAACAGACCTTGTATAGTTTACTGTCACATAACTTAACGCTATGGACTGGTGTTGCTAAAACGTAAACACATTTCAAGCTTCTTCAGCATGTAAGGATTCCAGTGACGCCAGTTGTCATACATACTATTGGCTGTAGTTCCGATGGAGGGGGGGGGGGGGGTCGAGGTAGGAGATCGTGCCTTCCACCTGTTCTGTTCCATAGTAAATGCCACATTTGTCACGTTGATTGCGTCATAAAGTGACTGGGATGTGTTTTGGTGTTGCAGGTCCTTGCGGTACACAGGGATTATGGACCTGAACATGTTGCCGAGCACTACGCATGCGCACGACTTCCACTCCGGGCTCAGCCGGGTCGTCATGGTGCGCAAGACGGAGCAGCGGACATTTGCTTCCACCAGGAGCGGAGAGGTACGTTTCTGCACGGGCGCCTCTTCTGCTGTGACGGAGCTAGTGTTACGCGGATGTGCATACAAATAGTTCTGTGATTTCTGTGTTGTACGCTCGCAGGTAAGTCTCACTTTGCAAGAAATCAATACTTTGTTTCCTTCCTTAACAATATGCTCATGTATCTTGCCTGCGAACGTCTGGAAAAATACTAACAACGGTCATAAAGCTTACACGGCTCTAACTTTTAGTACTATAAAAACTGTAATACTATAGGAGAATTTCTTCCTGAACATTTTGATGTACAATTAATAACATTATTTCTCACGCTGACTTATTGCAATACTTTTTGTGAAGATCAGTAAATTACATTTTGATGTGCTGGTTCACATTTGGAATCTTTGCCTGACTATCTTTCTTAGGTGCGTGAAACTTTACGTACACGTAAAGTGTATGTCTATCTAAAAAGTAGACTACAGCCATGTCTTTAAATTCTTCATTTGTGTGGCCATATTGTCCGTATTGCTTTACATTCTTGAGAGGATTTTTGTTCTGCCGTTGCAACTACAAAAAATGCGTCTTTTTTTTAACCAGATGCGTTTCGGTTTATTGATGTAAAGCATCATCAGTGGTCTGTAATTAAGTTGTTTACATTTTGACTTGCTGTCAGATCGCAAAATAGTTCGTTAGCAATATGTTGGTTTTTAAATGCGGTGATTTCCGCTTAGACTAAAACTATGGGTGTCTAAACAAGAACAACATCAATGATGTGCCAGCTGACGGCATTTTCCGTAGGAAGCGAGAAATCAAGCGGAAATAACCATAAGTACAAACCAACATATTGTTAACGAACTGTTTTTCGATCTGAAAGCAAATCGAAATGTAAATAACTTAATTACAGACCATTGATGAAGCCTAACCTCAATAAAGCGAAACGCGTCTGGCGAAAAAACAGGCATTTTTTGTAGTTGCAATGACAGAACGAAGCCAGCCGGTGTGGCCGAGCGGTTCTAGGCGCTTCAGTCTGGAGCCGCGCGACCGCTACGGTCGCAGGTTCGAATCCCGCCTCGGGCATAGATGTGTGTGATGTCCTTAGGTTAGTTAGGTTTAAGTAGTTCTAAGTTCTAGGGGACTGATGACCTTAGATGTTAAGTCCCATAGTGCTCAGAGCCATTTGAACCATTTTTGAAACAGCGGTCAGGTTAATATTTTGTATTGCCACCTTCTGCTTCGATCACAGATTCCAAACGTCGACGCATAAATTCCACCATTTTTTTCGTGTACGCACGTGTAAAGTTATTCCACTCTTTCACTAAGGCTGCTTTTAAATCATCTTTGCTTTTGATGTTGTATTTTTTTATCCTACACTTTAGTTCGCCCCAAAGATGCTCAATTGGGTTAATATCTGGTGGCTGGCAAGGCGAATGCAACTGTTATGGTACATTGTAAAGTAGCCATTCTTTTACGATAATGGCCGTGCGCTTGCTGAAACACAGTCTGTTCTTAGTCCCAGTTTCTCCGCAGATGGCTTCAGATTCTCTTTTAAGATGGTGAGATACTTCCGTTTATCCATAATACCTTCAATAAATACTAAATTCCCAACTCCAGCTCCAGACATGCAACCCCACACAAGAATATTTCCACCACCATACTTCACTGATGGGACAAGATTTCTCTTCTCCCAACTTTCATTCCTGTTTCGCTACATCTTTTGCTGTCCATCACACTGGAAGATGTTACTCTCATCCGTGAAAAGTTCTGTATTCCAAAATGTGGAATCTTTATTTCGGCGCAGAGTTGCAAATTCTAGGCGCTTCTGTTCATTTACCCTTCTTATGAACGGTTTCTTCTTGATGTTCTACTTCCAAATCTATGAGTATGCAGGAGTCTTCGTACTGTATTTCCACTAGTATTTGCGACATCAAATGGCAGCTCCGTAGCTGTAATTCTGGGATCTGCATTGACTTTTCTAATTATGTGTCGGCGCTCCGTGTTAGTTAATTTCGGTGGTCATCCTCATCCTCATTTAGCTTTGTTTTCTACACTTCCTTGATCCTTGTAATTTCTTATTACGCTCTGGACACTTGCATGGCTCCTCCTAACAATTTCCACAGTGAGAAGCCCTTTTTACTGAGTTCAATAATATTTTTCCTCACCTCCACTGGTATTTCAGTTCGTTTTGAATCCATTTTACGCGATCGAATTATGTATTGCAATACACGTCTATTGTATCAACAAAACACCACTTGCACCATGCCCACTGCAACGTCTCTCTCGCAACTAACGACAGACTCGGAAGTGTATGTTGACTTCTGTACCGCAGTAAACAAATACTGTTGCATCTATCACGCTTGCAATGCACAGTACCTGTCTGAAGACCTTGGTTTATGTTATGGACGCAGGCAGAGTGTTGCACGTCTACCTCTGTGCATCCAGGTTGTACGCACCATGCTACAAAATGGGGGTATATGTATACTTCAGTGACGGACTGTATATCAATGTAAGACTGTTTCACAGAAACGATGTTACTAATAATGATACACATCTACTATATTACTGAATGACTAACCGAGGATATGTTCGCAGCTGCAAGTTGCCTATCGAACTTCTTCCAGGGGTAACAGAAACTTGATGTTCAATATTTCATCTAATTATCGACCGAATTTGAAAATTAAAATGCTGTCGTGGTATACTCGTCCAGAGTAAAAATTTGACACGATAAGACAAGTGTTACAGTTAGAAACTACACACGTCTTTAGGCAGCGTAACTTACGGAGTACAAATTACCCAGACTATATTTATCCAATATTTGAGAAAGAGAGGTCTTAGCGACTTCCAACAAACTTTAAACAAACCTTTTCCCACATGGACGCTTAATGTCATATCTTTAGTCATTTGTAATCAGACAGTTGAAGCAGTTTCATACATTGAGGTTCGAGTCTTTAAAGGATCGGTGGTGGAGATTCACTGATGTAATACTAGAACATCAGATTACTTGATTTTGAAAATCAGTGATTGGCTTACGTTGTAAAGAACAAACTGAGTTGTCTACCCTACTTCGCCATGTAATTTCAGAGCGCTGACCTCATTGGTTGGTTTCAGAGCTTAGGATGACAGAGATGGAGTCACGTGCGGTTTTGTGTCTCTCTGTGGTAGAAGAGGTTAACAAAGAACAGTGACAACTAAACTCCATGAAACGGTTCTGAAAGATTCAATTTACTCCCGGATATGTTGCTTATAGACACCTCTGTTTCCTCTTCAGCAGAATAGCAAAAGAGAGATTTTTGCCAATATATTGAACGTCTAAGAAAAGTGATATCAATACTTCGATTAAAAAAAAGTCTTGGCAGATAGTTACCAGCAGCTCCATGAAACTTAACAAATGTGTCTTCTACCTATGCGGATTACTTTGAAGGAGAATCATGGTATTTTGTTTCATCTATTTTCTAAGGATCATGGAATCATTAAACAAATTTTATAGCCATACCTTGCACTTCATCTGTTGTAAGAAACAAATGTCAACACAAGTGTTGAAATGCAAAAATTTCGTATTGCAAAAGGTGGTATATTCCCTTCAGTTTTTTCAAAAACACGAAGAATTTATCTAACTACACTTTACCAAGAACAGCTGTGGGATCTGGATTTCGTAAACTGAAATCACATCACTCAACTCCATTCACCCCTTTTTTTTAATTATTAACAGACTAGACTTTTCGCTGCAGCTTCACTCGCATAAGTTTTCCCTCTTTTCCCCTCTCTCTGTCCATCGCCTCCATCCCTCTCTTTCTGTCCAGCTCCTCCTCCCGCTCTATCTGTCTAACCCTTCCTCTGTATGCCTCAACTTCCCCATCAACATACTTTGTGCATATGTATCCTCTGCAATACAGTTCAATGAAGCAGGTCAGTACTATTCGCCCAACACACCTCTCATGCAGGGCAACCTACATGCTGCAGCCCAGAAAACCGTTTGTTGCCTCTTACATGTAGGCTGCACTGCGAAGCAGGTTGATTTGGCAAATGCGTACTGTTTCTACACAAAATACGTATCATGAAGTGGAGCCCATATGCCAGGGGCTGAAAAAACACGTTTTTGCCGTATCTCTACTCCTGTTGGAGCTAGGAGGTTATAAATCCCACAAAGCTGATGCTCACGAGGCATGCTTTTACTGTACCAAACTTGGTTGAAATCGACGCAGAGGTTTGGGAGCAGATTCCATATATACTCTGCTATATATATAACTTTGCTCTGAGCAAAACTGAAATGTGAATGTTCTTGGTTTAAGCTTTGTAATGAAAAATCAAGACTCTTTTCTTTCAAATACTCAACCAGTTCATCTCCCAAGTTTAGTGTCAAAAAATTGGTATATATCTTGCCAAACCTTATGAGATGATATCATTGTGTTACATAGGAAACGCTTTTCCATAGAGCTGTAGCAGAACACCAGTAGGAGCCAGTTCGGTTCACATTTATTTACAGCATCAGTTGCTCGCTGCACTGAAGTCTTTTCCAAGGCAGATAATCATTTTTGCGTTCATCTTATCAGAACAAACGGTTAATTCGTTACTTTCCACACCTTACTTTTAAAACAAAATACATTGGAATACATTTAAGTAATTTTTATTCTTTTTGTCTGTGTTTATTGTACTAGACAGAATGACAGTCAAGCGTGTCTATTTATGCAGGTACACAATATGTAATTCTTTCTTCCTTTTCTCTAGTATTTATCTTGTACAGTAAGGTGTCTTTTTTCAGAAATTAGCAAATTTTATTATTTAACTTTGTAGATGGATGTTTTTCCTAAGGCCACAGTCGTCAAGGTAATCTAAGGGAGCAGTCATGTGCGTCTCTGTCTATGAGTAGTGTAAATTTCGTTCTGCATGTAATCTTATTTTAAGTATTCAGTTTGTGTATCGTATACTCTGAGGCGGAGTGTGGGGACCAGAGCAGCATTTGCCTAAACGAGCGTGCAAAACCGACTAGAAACCATTCTCAGGCTGGCCAGTGTAACAGACTGCGGTCGTTAATCCACCGTTAATCTATCTCCCTGTCGTGCGAGCTAGCGCGCTGCACATTACGCTGTATGAACACCTCAAACTGTGTGTCGTATCTAGCCAGGGAATAAACAGTAGCTTAAACGAAAGATCGCTATTTCTTGTTATAAACTCTTCGTTGGTTGCATACTGCAAAAAGCAGTCCTTCAATATATATATTTTTTTTACCGCATCTATAAGTCTTTTGATTGATCTGATGGTTTTGTCTTCTAATTCTCATGAACCTCTTAGTGAATCCACGAAATTCTTCGTTCTTATAACCATTTTTTGCCAGTTTTCTATCCTTATCTATGAACGAATATCTACTTTGTTGTGAAGCTTATTATTTCTTTTATGTCTTATAAATATCCTGTGGTTTCTTGTATCCTGTTAATCTACAAAATTTCTCATTTCATTTACCCAATTAATCACAAACTCCGCTAAATTGGTCATAATCTATTATTTTTCAAATCTTTAACTTTTTTTAAGTAATGTGAACACACACTAAAAGAACGAAAATCAACTCAATGGTACAAAAATCAACTCTGTGGCAAACGTGAGAGCCACCTACAAAATTTCTTTGATGTGTGGTCCACCAATGAAACGCCCTTAGCACAGAAATAGTAATATCAACTTCTTCATCCATAGTAACAAGTAGTATCCAAGGGCATTCCATATTGACTTCCACGTCATTTTCCCCATTATTCACAGTGTGGCATTTGATTCATCATTACAGTTGCAAATACAGAGTGGAGAAAAATTGTCACGAAATTTTAACTCTGGATAGCCGATGACAGTAGGAACGAATATTACTAATGTTGTGTAGGTCGACAACGCACAATTTTTAAACTACGGAAACTTGGCGCCACCCTCTCCGATTGGCCGCGGGATTGCCCTGTTGCCGCATGCTCTGGACAACGCATGACCGCGAATACTTTGCCTGCCGGAGATCGCGATGTATCCAAGGCGTTTGGGCATTGACGGGGCGAGGGACGTTTGTATGTGTGAACCAAGCCCCTACCACGCCGTAGCGGGGAAGCGAGGCAACTGTCCCCCAATTGAAGCAGCTGATCGCCGCCATTTTCAGGGATGAATCCTAGTACTGGGGTTGTGATTTGAAGTATATGAGACGCAACAAGAGCAAATTGAAGCACAAATTAAACACGTTTGTTTAAAAAAGTACTGAGTATTCGAGTCTCTTTGAAAAGTATACTTAAATGAAAGAAGTTTCCTAATTTCCGAAATACGTCTGCATAGAGACGCGAAATTTAAGAATGTAAGGATCTTTCCTGACAAGGTGAAGCGAGTTTACATCGAGTTATTTGCATTAGATAGTTACATGAAAATTTTAAAGTAGCAGACAGTACGATTATTATTTAATTCACGTAATTTTCCTGTCAGGTCCGTTTGCTTTTTGCCGGCTACTGTGTACATTTTGCACGCTTACTTTTGTGTAGCACAGTATTGTCCACACTCGAATTTTGGTATGATTAATTGTAATAATCCATATCACTTTAAATACCGTAGGAATTTCATTCGCACATTAGTTTTTAACACTGTTAGCACCTCTGAAAGTGGTTGAGTTTCAAACATTTAGTCAAATATTTGACCATTTACGAAGTATAATCACCACCTGACAATACAGATTAAGTATCTAAACGCAGTTATTCGAACTACCTACGATTCATATTTAATATATATTTGATTGCCTTGGTAACCTGGAAAAGGAACGTCAAAGTTATACACACTGACAGTATTTGCACACTATTTAACCTCCGCCTATATTGCACGATTTCCAGGACACTATACCTTTTTCAAATGAGTTGGAAATCCAAATACTGTCGGTATAGCATCGTCCTTCAGTTGACGTATATTTACATAATTTTCCATGTAACAATTCTCTTCAAAATGAAGAGAGCACAGCAAATGATTTGCTGTCGGTTGGAAGTTCTCTCTCCGAGTAGCAACTATCCATTTCAGATTTAGAAAATCATTTGTAAGGGGAAACCTAAACAAAAACAAACGCTCATGATGTATTATTTCTCCATGAAAATGCTATATACAAGTAACAGAAAGTAACAAACAACCAGAAATGACTGACCTGTGAAATGTAACATTGTTTCCGTCTTCGTCTTTGCTTCCATTATACTGTTACAATTAAAAGCAGCACACGAACGAACCCTGTTTACGCACCGTTTCCCTGCAAATGGTGGCTTCTACCACGTTCAATGTGGGGACGCGACACTAGCGCCAATGCGCGGTCTAGTTTTTACTTAGTAAGTCTATGGTGTGAACGGACAACCATAGCGCTGCACGCCAACCGATGAACGGCAACAGGGCAATCCCACGGTCAACTGGAGCGCATGACGCCAAGTTTCCACAGTTTAAAAATGGTGCGTTGGCGACCTACACAACATTAGTAGTTTTGATTCGTACTTGCATCTGCTATCCGGGGTTAAAATTTCGTGACTCAGTTTTTGGCCAGAAAGTAATGCACCACATTTCTTTTTCTTCAACAATTGTTGATTGAACACAGTGAAACGTACAGACAAGAAAGAATGATGTTTCTTCCATACTCCCAATTTTTCCAGTAATCACCTTCCCATTCTGTGACCTTCCTCCAGTGAGAGACAAGGGTGCGTATGCCCTATGGCTACCATTCCTTACTCTGGTCATGATGCCCTTTCTTCAGCGTGCGTGTTACCTCTCTGCCGTCCTCAAAATTACTTCCACGAGTGGCATAATGGCTGACACAAGTGGAAGTCTGAGGGAGGTAGTTCAGGGTTGTTGGATGGATAGGGTAACAGTGTTCAGTCCTGTTTAGTGATGTGTTCTGGAGTTCTTAAACGTGTGAGGCCGATCACTATCATAGTGAATCAATCACCTGGGTTGTTATGGCGCCGAAGTGTCTGGAAGCACTTCTTGAGTTTGATTAATGTGTTCACATATGCTACGAAGTTAATGACGCAGCCCCTTGGCATCACAAATGAGCACATCACCAAGCTGCGTCTCGTAAAGTGTGACACCCCTGGATGGTCTCCTCCAACGCTGCAAAGCTTGGAGCTCTGCCGAACCGCCTTCTCGTAATGGCCTCGCCCTCTTTGCCCAGCTACTAACCGTACTTCTGTCGACTGCAGATGCTCCATAAACTGCCCACATACGTTTGTGAATATGCCCAACAGTTTCTTTCTCCAGAGTGATAAATTCAATGACGCTATTTTGAAACATTGCTGCAGCTACGCTTTCTGTCGGAGGTAATGGAAAATTTTGCGCGCGCACTCCGGCAACTTAAAATAATGCTTACCTAAATTTCGCATTCGTACCATTGTTGTTGGATGACATAAAAGGTGGTGCTTTACTTTCTGGGTGATCCTCGTACTTTGTTTGAGGTGCAGGATCTTGGTAGCGGATGGGAAATGTGCGTGTTACGTAAATCTGACTCAAGAGTATGTATTTATAATCTCCGACCGAAGGATAAATATAAGTATCGTCACATCATCTTACGTATTCTGTCCATGCGGTGCAGACAGATGATGTAAGCGGTCCCTCTAACCCCTCGTAAACTTTTCATGGCATGAATATGCAATGAACGTACGTCAGATGTTCGATTCATCGTCACGACTCACGAAGCGAGAGGTTCCCTTTTTGTTTTGGCGTTCATGGTGGGGGTAAGTGCGAGATAAGGGGCGGAAGGAAGCATCGAGGATGTCAGGTGCATATTCAGTTTCAATTAAGAGGCTCTCTTAGAGAAAACTGTCATGCATGAATAAAATCCGGGATCTCACTTGATGGTATTTGGGCGATACTTGCTTACAATGGATTGCAGACGTTAAAAATTTTAAAACTAATTACAAGCTGCACTTTGCGCTAAGGTTTCCTCTCAAGCAGTCACAAAAACGTCATTCTTACGTCACGAATGACCGACTAACTCGCAAGTTTAACAACTTGTGTATAAGATTAGGTGGTATATTAGTGTATTGTGTGCAACTGTACAGACAAGCCGTGCTTCTGTTACACAATTTTGTTTTTTCGTAGACTGATTTGCTCGTATAGCTTCTTCTTGGTCATCAATGACGGTTTACTAAAATAGCAAAATGTGGAAACACACATACTGTACTGTCCGGGCAATACACAAGGAATTTAGATTTTTTTTTAATTTTATTGCACATCCACTTTTATTTCGTGTGTACCTATCGATTTTCTTCTTAACCTCTTCCTGCATAGGCCTAATGAGTAACATGACTAGTAAAAGTGAGACATCTCTACCATTTTGGTAATAGCCAGTGCTGTTTCATTTTTATGCTTCATAATAGCTTCCATAGTTGTGGAAACTCACGATAGAGGGAGATAAATTGTAATAAAACTCATTTTCACCAAACATATGCGGCGAAACATAAACACAAATAATATCCGCCATCTCGTAAAATTTTTTGGCAGTCAGAATGTTTCAAAAACACGCCCTGCGTTTGACAAATACGTTAAGCAGCGCGTACAGTGTCAAATATTTGGTAAACTTAGTAAAGTTTGACAAATTGTTTGATCGTGTACGGGGGCCTCACATTAACTGACAACTGTCGCGGTAGAAGGGCACATGGTTAAAGAGTTAAAATAAAATGAAATTGCGAAATGTTGAAGAAACAGCGGAGCCCATGCGACGAGACAGACACTAGGAGAGAGAAATACTTTTTGGATTTAGGTAATACCATATCATCAGTTGGATGGTGTAAAACAGCGGTGCATCTGACAGTTGGCAGCGTCCGTTCTTTTTCGCGTAACGACAATCAGTTACTGACTGCATTACACGTCTGCTCTTAATTCAGATGAAACTCCAGGGCGGATTTCGCTAGAGACACGAATGACATGTACTGTATGTACAAACATGTGTGAAACTTGTTAAATGTGTGTGTGAAATGCATGCAGGGCATTAATGACAGCTGTTTAAAGCGTTCCACAGTGGTGAAGGAGAACTAATGACAAACAGTTTAAATGACGCTTGAGGCCTATCAACCCGGGAAGAACTTAGTGGCAACACGATGCAGTCCAAGATGCTGTGTCTGGATTTCATGACATGATCCTACTGAAATGTTAAATTCTTCTGCAGTCTCTCTGACAGTTTTCGATTGGCACGCACAATTTCGTTCACGTTCCTGACTTGAGCGTTGTCGGTCGAAGTCTAAGGATGCACTGAATGAGCGTCACCTTTAACTTCTGTCGGCCATTTTTAAACCGTGTGCACCAATTGTAACACTGAGTACGGCTTAAGCATTAATTACCACAGGCTCCCTGCATCATTTGGTGTCTTTGTAAGGATTTTATTGAGTTTCACGCAAAATTTAATGTGGATGTGTTGCTCCTCTATCTCTACCATCTTGAAATTCGCAAACTGCGCGACACAACGTTCTACTCAATACAGCACTGAACAATAATGAACAGACAGACAACAGTGAAACTTCCTGCAGCTACACGTTAAACACGGGCGTCTGCAGGGATACCAACCGCATTTATACCCGCAAATATTGGGTCTGATATGGACAGCATTTAACTGGATAACTTACGTTTTGTTAGTGTTATAGCTGCAAAAAAACTGACACAATTCTGGACTGCACAACAATATTGTTCAAGGCATAGTAGGAGTTGCTGTGATTAATAAAGATGATAAAAGCAAATTAAGACACTGGGAAAAAGATTTCAGCTTGAGGGACTGACAAATGACAGGAACAAAAATTAAAAGATATGGAGTATTGAAATAAGCACCGGAGATAGGAGGGATAGCTGCATGTGTTAGCAGACCACTTCCACGATTTGAAACACTAGATGTAATCGCTGGGGTACACAGTTTCCATCCTGGGGTGGGGTGGGTGAGGGGCGGGAGGGTAAGTAAGGTTACAGTATCAGGGAATGCATCCAGTCACCATCGACTACTAACATTGCCAAATTCAAATTAACGTGCCCATCTGTGAAGCTATGGGATAGAACTAGGAAAAAAAGGAGAAGACTGAAATAAGAATCAGCAGTGGGCTGTACAGAATTTAAAGACAATGATGTGGCTGCCTTGAGTTGCTGTGTTGGGAGAAGTTCCAGAACAATCATTGGCACTGGCGATGAGTATACGGGTAGAATCTGTTTGAGACATGAGATTGCTGCAGATTTACGTAATTAGAACTGCTGCTCAGAATGAAGTGGTTCTGAGCAGGATCTTTGTCCTTGATGGGGAACTGTAACTCCTGGAAGTGTGAAGTATATGGTTGGTCAAACTCTCTGGCTGGGGGTATTCCGTAACACATTAATAGTAAAGTAGCCACTCAAGGTTTTGATGTTACCATCTTTGATAAGCTGGTTGCACTGCTAGCAAGCCAGAGAAGTGGCTTCCTTATCTGGGAGCAAATAGAAATAGTACAAGGATGTCAATGCATCAGATGTGAATATATGTGCAATTTAATAGCCTAAATTATGATGCAGAAACATCTAACAAAGAAGGCTGTCATCATATTTCAGTTGGACACCTACAAAGCATAAATTCCCGAAGGATTATTGATTTTGCTAATTTTGTTATTGTTCTACATCTGTGCATATATATGAGACTCTTCACCTAACAGTGAGCTCTATGCTGCTTCTCTAAGATCTTCACAGTGATTCTCTCTCCTATGCCATATTTATCATCTTGTGAAATCTTTACTGCATTTGACTTCTTACAAGTGTTCCTTACAATAAGGGTGAATGGTATGCAGGCACAATAAAAATGTGATAATATGATACTGCTGATACTGTTTTGTGAGTCATCAATATTTCACTGCAATTTTTATGAAAGTGTTCATATTTTTCAGCATTTTAAAGTAAATAAATGTTTCTATAATTGTAATAATAATGCTCACAAATGGTACAGTTTTGAACAATGTCCATCAATACCAGAATTTGTGTGTTAGAAATACATTTACTTCCATACACTATGTGATCAAAAGTATCTGGACACCTGGCTGAAAATGACTTGAAAGTTCGTGGCACCCTCCATCGGTAATGATGCAATTCAGTATGGTGTTGGCCCACCCTTAGCCTTGATGACAGCTTCCACTCTTGCAGGCATATGTTCACTCAGGTGCTGGAAGGTTTCTTGGGGAATGGCAGCCCATTTCTCATGGAGTGCTGTACTAGGAGAGATGTCAATGTCGGTTGGTGAGGCCTGGCTCAAAATCGGCATTCCAAAACATCCCAAAGGTGTTCTATAGGATTAAAGTCAGGACTCTGTGCAGGCCAGTCCATTGCAGGGATGTTATTGTCGTGTAACCACTCCGCCACAGGCTGTGCATTATGAACGTTCAATCACGTTGAAAGGTGCAATCGTCATCCCCAAATTGCTATTCAACAGTGGGAAGCAAGAAGGTGCTTAAAACATCAATGTAGGCCTATGCTGTGATAATGCCATGCAAAACAACAAGTGGTGCAAGCCCCCTCCATGAAAAACATGACGACACCGTAACACCTCCACCTCCGAATTTTACTGTTGACACTACAACGCTGGCAGATGATGTTCACCAGACATTCGCCTTACCCACACCCTGCCTTCAGATCGCCACATTGTGTACCATGATTCATCACTCCACACAACATTTTTCCAATGTTCAATTGTCCATTGTTTTTGCTCCTGACATCAAGCAAGGCATCGTTTGGTATTTACCACTGTGATGAGCAGCCGCTTTATCATGAAATCCAAGTTTTCTCACCTCCCGCCTAACTGTCATAGTACTTGCACTGGATCCTGATGCAGTTTGGAATTCCTGTGTGATGGTCTGGATTGACATCTGCCTATTACACATTACAACCCCCTTCAACTGTCGGCGGTATCTGTCAGTCAACAGATGAGGTCGGCCTGTACGCTTTTGTGCTGTACATGTCCCTTCACATTTCCACTTCACTATCACATCAGAAACCTGGGCCTAGGGATGTTAAGGAATGTGGAAATCTCGCATACAGACATATGACACAAGTGACACCCAGTCACCTGACCCTGTTCGAAGTCCATGAGTTCTGTGGAGTGCCCAATTCTGCTCTCTCACGATGTCTAATGACCACTGAGGTTGCTGATATGGAATATCTGGCAAAAGGTGGCAGCACAATGCACCTAATATGAAAAAAGTATGTTTTTGGGAGTGCCTGGATACTTTTGATCACATAGTGTATCAGTATTTAATGGTATTTTTTTACTTTTTCCATGTTTCTGTTTATTCAAAAATCCTTATGGTGGTTTATTCAGAGATCCTCATGGTGGTTGCTTCTATTTTTTTAAGGAACCAAAATTTGAAACAGTTACAAGAGAGACTGTGGAGACCTTCATGGGACACCGTCCACAAAAAGTGATTACTTCTGAAAAGAGAGATGTTATCAAAGGAATGCCACAGGATCTACTCGCCTCACTTCCTGGCACACCTTCGCAAAATGGTATGGAATGATTCCTAATTTTCTAGCCTTGTATTTGTACTTTTACATGCGTGTTTTCCTTCATGCACATGAGTCACATCACAATTATTTTTACATGCACATATGGTTATCATAAAGATATATCTGGCATTGATTTTGATTATCTTTTAGTCTTACCATTCTTTTCATCAGCAGATGTGTATGTTGGCCTGGTTGTGTGATTCATAATAATTCTTGGGATGACAGTTCCTTCCATTTGTGCTGTGTGGCAACACATATAATTCATACTAAAATTCTTAACATAAACATAGGGAGAAAGCATCAATTACAAAATTACTCAAAAAAATGCACTATGTTGCATCTGTGGGTTGTCTATTAACTCCATACAGGTTATAAAAATGGATGTATGTACACTGGTCAACCAGAACATTATGACAACTGACCTATTATTGATATAAACCTGTCCAGGCAATAGCAGCATCAGCTGGTGAGGAATGACTGCTAGTCAAACACACACATGGTGCATGTAGAATAAGTGAGCATGCTGTCTGTTTGTAGAATGGGGAGGTGTATGATCTATCTGTTTTTGACCAAGGGCAGATTGTGATCACTGGAGGCTTGGGATGAGCATTTCAGAAACTGCATAACTTGTCGGTTGTTCTAGGAGTACTGTGGTGTCTTCAGCATTTGACAATACCAAGGAGAAACCATGTCCAGATGTCATGAGGGTTGGGTGGTCACCCCTCATTACAGATGTCAGACATCGTAGGTTGGGCAGACTAGTAAAACAGGACAGGTGGTAAACTGTGGTGTAACTAACATAATAATTTAATGCTGGGCAGAATATAAGTGTGTCTGAACACACAGTGCACCGAACACTCCTAATAGTGGACCTCCGCAGCCAACAAACCATGCATATGCCAGTGATAACAACAAGAGATTGGCAACTATGACTGAAATGGCCATAAGACCATTGACATTGGACGTTGGCACAGTGGCAGAGCATTGCATGCTCTGATGAACCCAATAACTTCTTATGCTCTGGGAAACATTCATGTGGGCATCCTTGGGTTCAGTGGAGCTCATGCATGGCACCATGGTGTCCAAGGAGTATTGTAGACTGGTTGCAGACAATATACACTCCTTCATGATGATCATGTTTCCTGATAGCAGTGGCATTTTTCAGTGAGATAATGCACCATGTCATAAGGCCAAGAGTGTGATGGAGGGGTTTGAAGAACACGGTCGTGAGTTCCAATTGACGTGCTTGCCTCCCAACTCACCAGATCAGAACCCGATTGGACACAGCTGGGCTGTGTTTGAATGTGGCATCAGAGCTCATTGCTCTCTCCTCAGAATTTATGGGAATTAGGTGACTTTGGTGTGCAGATGTTACGCCAACTCTCTTCAGTGACCTACCAAGCCTCAAGGGTTCCTTGCCATGACATGTTGCCTCAGTTACCTGTACCAAAGGTGGACATACTATTTGGTAGGTGCTCAGAATGTTCTGGCTCATCAGTACAAGTGTGTATGTTCAACATGGAACACACATCCCTTACTGTTAGGTAACAATGACTGTGGGGATAATAACCATCTACCTATCACAGTTCAGGATATAAGACGTCATGAACACTAAAATGCACGGAAAACTGCCGCATTGTGCATGATATTTAAATTTATTACTTCTTTTCTACTAACTGTATTCACAATATATTTCACAGAAAATGCCTACATAAACTGCTGAACCTACATACACAAATATGTCGTAAACACTGAGTAAGAAAGTCCCTGATACCTAGCAACCCTTTTGACAGCTTTCAATTGTGACACTCAAATGGCTGTAGGCAAAAAGCAATAGCCATCTTCAGAGCTAGGAAGAGCCGTTGCCATAGAGATCTTTACAAACAATTTGTATACTGTACTTATGCATTTGTATATTATGCATAGCTTGCTGTATTTTCCTGGCCTCTACATTAGCAATTAAAAAAGCTGTGTCTCTGTATTTTATTTTACAGGAACTTCAAAATTTCGTTCTCCTAGTGTATCTCCAGATATTCCCTCACCAAAGGTAAATTTACAACTAAAGCAGAAACACTTTAGTAGTTATATAAATAGCATTTGACTGCTGTGCTTTCTGTGTAGTACAGCTCATGACTACATGAAAATGTAGACTGGTATCAAGGAGCCATATACAGTTTGTAAACATCTGCAATATTTCAGTTAAAGGCAATGAAGTTTGGCCTACTTTAGTTCTTTTAATACATTATGTAATCAAAAGTATCCGGACACCTATTAGTGAACAGTAGTATAGGGTATGTTCACCCTTTGCTTTTATGATAGCTTAAATTCTGCTGGGTACATTTTCAATTAGGTGCCTGAATGTCTGTGGAGGAATGTACATTTTTCGCCACGAGCTGAAACTAGAGGAGGAGAGTGATGCTGGGCACAGGGGTCTGAAGCTAAGTCAACATTCTAACTCATTTTAACAATTCCTTAATATTCAGGCTATGACTCTGGGCAGGCTAGTACATTATAGGATTGATATTGTCCACCAATTATTGCCTCGCAGGGTGTATTGTTACACTGATACAAACTATCATCATCTCCCGACTGTTCCTCTACTATACGCAGTACACAATGCTGTAAAAAGTAGTCATATCCTTTCACATTTAGTATTTTCTTAAGCAGAATAAGACTACCATAACCTAACAATGAAAAACGTTCCCATACCATTACACCGTCTCCTCCTTACCTCACTGTTGGCAATACACATGATGGCAGTTAATGTTCTCCAGGTATCCGACACACCCAAACCCTTCTGTCAAATTGCCACAAGTTATAGCATGACTCATCACTCCCAATCAATCATTTCAACCACTGTTCAGTGGTGCTGCTCTTTACACAACCTCAAGCGTCGCTTAGCATTGACTACAGAGATGTGCGACTTGTGACACACTGCTTGACCACTGTACCCCACTGTTTTTAACTCGCTACGCACAGACATTGTGTTAGCTGGATTTCTGCAGCAGTTTGGTACTCGTGAGTGATTCTTTCCACTGATTTCATGCGATCTTTCACAACCACCTTCACAGTGCTAAACAGTCGCTGTCCGTTGGTATATGTAGTCTGCATGGTTGTGGTTTAGCTATGGTTGTTCCTTCATATTTCCACTTCACAATCACATCACAACAATAAACTTGGGCAGATTTAGTGGGGTTGAAATGTCCCAGTGACTAGTCCAAGTTCAAGGTCACGTAGCTCTCCTGACTGACCGAGTCTGTTGTTACTGCTACTCTACTGACAACACAACACTTGCTGCATCCTTTTATACTGGTGGTTCCATCCCTCAAGACATCTGCTGGTCAATTTCACATTACAGAGGGCTGCCCGGATACTTTTGATCAGGTAGTGCATGTATAAGACAGAAGCAAATATATATGATGTGAATTATGACACAATTAATACTATCATCAATTTTGTTACAGAAAGCTGAAACGCAGCTGAGTTTACTGAAATCAAGATTGAAGCCTGTTAGTCCAACAACAAATGGTGCAGCATCAACTGAATCTATGGAAAGTGATGCTGATTTTGCAACAGATTGTCTTAATGCCCATAATGAGTACAGAGAGAAGCATGGTGTTCCACCCTTGAGGCTAAGCAAGAAGGTGATTTTAACTCCTTCGAATAAAATAAGGCAAATCAATCCTGCTGGCAAAACTGATTAAAAATACTTATTCACTAATATGAAATGCTTAAAGTAGTCTTGTGGCATTGTTGGCTGGATGACATTCATCTACCAAACTGGAAAGATTGTATCAAAGGAAAATTCTGGGCATTGTTGGCTGGATGACATTCATCTACCAAACTGGAAAGATTGTATCAAAGGAAAATTCAATTGAGAAAACTTATGAGAGGCATGCGTGCAATGTGTAACTCATTTTGCCCATCTTTCACGTGACAGTAGTAGGTACTTATGTGTAACTATTTCTGTCCTAATACAATGCACTTCTTTAACATTTTTTGAGAAATCAAAGCCTGTTGAATATCATATGGTAGCATCTATAGCATCAGCATTACTGGCTGAGGCAATAGACTAGATGTTAGCCCCTACTGCATTTGAGACTTGTCATTATTTGTTATTATTCTTCAGTTGCTGTTGGAGGTCATGGTAATGCCTCCATTTTTAAAACACACTAAATGAATCTGTGCAGTGTACAGAAATAAACAAGGCTCCTGAGTGGTTCACTAGCAAATAGACCAATTCTAACATTGAAATGACATATTCTGTAATGCAACAGGTAGGAAAGTTGCCAACCACAGCCCATTCCACAAATAGTGGTCACAGCTACTTTCCGTTGATGCTCCGAAAGAATTACTAATACATTGTACATTACTCAAAGCAGTTATAGAACAGTATCACTTCACTGTGATTTGTGCATGAATAAAGGTTCATTTTTATAAAGAATCTTTATTATATCTTGCCATGAATGTAACACTATGATATCATTATTCATATTATTTTCATTATTGTTGTTGTTGTTGTTGCTGTTGCTTTTCCATTCTGAAGAAATGTAATTCATTGTGGTGATGTAAGTGTTTGGTGGAAGATTAGACTTGAGTGCAGCATGGGCAGACTTGCATTCTGCCAGTTCAGCCAGTTGCACATAATGTCATGCACTATTTGACAGGTACTTTTCTCATGGTACTGAATAGGATCATAAAACTTCAAATCTCAATTCGCATAAATGCCTCAAAAGTATTTTCTACATCTAAGTTTGTACTACAGTCACGTGAAAGGTGAACAAAGTTGGTCACCCAGTTTGTATATAGTTCTCTTGAGAGTGGCATGCCCCACTTTTCTAATCTTCACCAAACTATCCTTCTCTTTTCCCCAAGGTTAGCTGCAAACTGGGATAGTTTCTTGTACTTAATTTCTTTGTATCATTAATACAAGAAGTTTACCTCTTGAAATTAGGCAGTGACCCTGCCATTCTGTTTTATGATTTTAAAAATTGGATATATTTTCTTTTATTATTCACTGTTATGTCCTCCTTAAAGCATATTGTACAATAACTCCAGCTGTTTACTAAAAGAGGCTATTTGGAAATGTTCAACTTGGACATACCCATTTTGAATTCTGTTGGTAGAAGTTTTTTACCACTAGTACATTAGATGCAGGAGGGTAGCAGGAACTGGGGGGGGGGAGAGTGAACTGGTTTAAGTAAAGTTTCTGATCTCTAGGTTGTACACCCTGTGTTAAATAGCAAACCACTCTGTAGTTTCTCATGAAGTAAGTACACATACATGTTAATGGCGACCACTAAATGTACGCACCACAAAATTATTGTAATCCCAGATTTATGTCATCTACAAAATCTGGTTAAATATGTTTTGTTCATATATGACATAGCTGCTTTCACAGGTAGCCCTGCCTCTGTTCAGACAGGATAGGCCTTAACAGGTCTAGAGCAGGAAGTGCTGGATGTGTGGATTGGGTAAATCTTGCAGTAGGTCTGCCACAAGGGTATGAACCTATGGAGACAGGTTGGAAAAGGAAGTGGCATAGAGATGAACTAGGATGTTGTGTAGGTTGGGTGGGTAATGGAACGCCACTTGAGGAGTGTGGGAAGGATATGTGGTAAGATGTGCCTCATTTCAGAGCATGATGATAGATAATCAAAATCTTGGTGAAGGATATTGTTCAATTTTTTAAGCCCAGTGTGGTACTGGTTGAGAATGGGTGCTCCTTTGTAGGTGATTCTTGTGGTGGTAAGTGAGCCGGGGCTGTGAGAGGATAGGCTGCAGGAAATTTGTTTGCAGACTAGGTTTGGGATATAGTGCCTGTCTGATTCCACCTTTTCAAATATCCTTCAACAATGGAAAATGTTTTTTCGAACTTTCAAGATATGTTTATAAAGCATCACTGCTTTGGAATGGCCAGCTCTGGGAGAAGGTGCACATAATGGATCCACTAATTTCCCACCTATCCATGCATCATGGGTGATATCATTCAGTGTATTTATAACAAAGTGACTGAAATGTGTTGGAGCTCCATTATGCACAAACCACATGCTTTCATGTATTTTCAGGGGCGCATCCTGTAGCTAACCTGGAAGTGTGTTCTGAATAGACATTTTAGGTAGCACCTATAAGATGAACTAGTAAAGCACATGAACTTACCACAGACAGTTCTGAGTAGTACCAGTCCACGCATCAAACTGCAACTGGTGTCTAATTCAATTGTATGATGATAATGGAAAATCCAGGATGGAATGTGACAACATTGTGAAAAGGAAGTTGCTACTCGCCATATAGTAGAGATGGTGAGTCGCAGATAGGCACAACAAAAAGACTGTCACAAATATAGCTTTTGGCCAGTAAGGCCTCTGTCAAAATTAGACGACAAATGCTCACACACACACTCACATGAACACAACTCTGACACTGAGTTTTTGTTGTGTCTGTATGCGATTGAGCATCTCTTCTGTAAGGTGAGTAGCAACTTTCCTTTTCACAATATTTTACCATGATAATTTTCATCTGCCAATAATTAATTGTCAGTCAGGGAAATATGCTGTTCCATCTCTTCCAAATGTTGTCTCATCTCAAAATGAGACTGGACCATGGACCAGCAGATAGTGCAATAAATCACTGGTGGAAAGTAGTTGTATCATTGGTTAACAGGAGGTTAAAGTTGCTGTATAGATCGAATCTGACACAAATACGAGGGTTGGAACTTTAATAATGGCAACTATTTATTTATTTATCTATTTATTTCTCTGTGCTGTTCATTTATGGAACACAGCCTGTGACCAGCTTAGAGACAGAAGTGATGACACTTTCTGCAGGACCTGACCATCATTTTGCAGGACAATGCTCAAGCACATACAGTGCAAGCTGTTAATGATTTGTTTGACTGATGGGGCTGCTAAGTGCTATACCACCTACTGCACTCCCCTGACTTAAGCCCTCGTGAGTTCAACTCGATTTCTAAACTGAAGGAAATACATCACGGCATTCGCTCCAGAACTGCTACATATTCGTCTGGCAATAGACTGCGCCACTCAAACTGTCAACACAACTGACACTGCTAAGAGTATCTTTAGACTTCCACATCGGTGGAAATGGATTATACACAGTGCTGGTGACTACTTTGAAGGTCAGTAAAATTTTGAAACGTGTATATATTTTGTATGAGCTGTAAATAAATAGTTGCCACTATTAAAGTTCCAATCCTTGTGTTTGAAAGTACCATGAAATACCCTCTGTGTAGTACCGTAAGATGTATTATGTGCGATGACAAGAAGTTGTGTACTGATACTTGGCTTGATCTTGATCAGTAGCCTACAGAATGTGGTCCTTCTGTTATGTGTACAACTAGGTCTTGGTATATCTCCTTCCACTGTTCAAAGCACTACAGACTCTGTCTCAGGAATATGATGGTAAGCAGCAGCAGATGTTGCACGACTGTGCTGCCTTCTGTCTGGAAACATATTGTGACACAGCTGTGCAACCTAACATACATTACCATTTTCAGCTTTACATAGGTTCACAGAATGACAAATGAAATTAGTCCAGCCTCTTGTCATGAAACATATTTATTAATCATAACATGCATATTTCATAACAATGACAGCCATTTTCCTAAATATTTATACAGCCAATGGTAACAAGACGCCACTTACAGTATTAAGACTGTCATAAACCTTATAACAAAGATGCCTCAAAAACAGACTGATCGTATATTGACAATACAGAGGGACCTAGAGAAAGCATGTATTTGCTGGCCGTGATATTGTTGCACTTGCTCTCCTGTGGGCATTAAAGGAAACATGAGGTGATGTCACAGTAAACAATTACTGTGGTAATCAAGGAAAACACATCATATTGTGAATACTTCGAAGACAGTTGTGCATATACTACCAAGTGGTTCAGCATGTCCTCTTCAGATATATTTATAAAAAAATCACAATAAGCCAATCAAAACACCATCACTCCCAGGTGAAATAATATTTTGATCAGCTAATAACACAGAAGCAACAATAATAATGTAGCCATGCCTGTCATTATTTGCACTTATCATCAGTATCTATGCTGTAGAATGAAGCTATGAGGACATGTTTCTAGCGAATTTTGATTTCTACCACCCATTTAGTCTTCTGGTAAGGTAACTTATATTTTCTCCATCTGATCAAATATTTGCATCTTTTTTCCTCATTCTACTCCTTGTGTTTGTCACATAAGTTACTAATAACTGAAAATATTTTGATTTAGTCCCTGACTTATTTGATTATACAGGCTGTGTCAATATGTAAATGAAGTAAAGCAATGTTCTGTCAAGTAAAGTAAACCTCTGAGCTTAATTTTTAGAGAAGTAAAAGGAGTAAAATATATCCGTTACATAAGAGCAGAGAGAATTTCCAGTTTCTACGGACACACAACTCTGTTCAGGGGAAAATGAATAATTCTCTACACACCAGCCTCCTTCTGAAATTTGCATTGTCTCCCAGTCAAATTTGTTATTGCTGCTAAAGGTTTCACTGTTTCCTCCTACAGCTGTGTAAATACAGTGAAGAATGGGCCAAGCATCTTGCCCAGAAAGGTCACTCAGAACATCGACAAAACTCTGATTATGGAGAAAACATTTTCTGCAGTTGGTCATCTAGTGGAGCTCACAAAGTCACTGGGAGAGAGCCTGTTGATCATTGGTACAGTGAAATAAAGGATCATCCTTTTGGGAGAGAACCACGTGATTTAAAATCAGGTAATTATCCTGGAATGAATTTCATAAGAAGAAAAATTAAGAGTAACAACATGACTGTAGTTTTGAGGGTCAGAGCACAGTTGGCAGATTGAGTGTTTCTGTTGTATTTAAGTAATATTCAAAAGGACTCTGGAAACTTAATATTAGTTGTATGAGTTTCTGAATTTTAAGTTTTGTTCAGCAAATGAAAAATATTTTGTTTGTGCATTTGTTGTAAAAAATGCATAATGAATATATTATTCTTGAAATTGATACTGTAGATGTGAGTTCTCAGAATTAAAATGTATATATTAGTAAAATTTATATTTTAGTAACCTCATTCAGAAAAGTTATCTGAGGTAAAGCACACTCCCAAGGCTTATTAGAGAGTTAACTGAGAAAAATGGATCATCAGAGAACTCACTCTTCTTTTTTTGTGTCGTCATTCTTCTGACTGGTTTGATGTGGCCCACTACAAATTCCTCTCCTGTGCAAGCTCTTCATATCAGAGTAGCCTTTGCACCCTACATTCTCAATTATTTGTTGTCTGTATTACAGTGTCTGTCTTCCTCTACAGTTTTTACCCTCTGGTACCATGGAAGTCATTCCCTGATGTCTTAACAGATGTCCTATCATCCTGTCTCTTCTCCTTGTCAGTGTTTTCCACATATTCCTTTCCTCTCTGATTTTGTGCAGAATCACCTCATCCCTTACCTTAACAGTCCACCTTATGTTCAACATTTGTCTGTAGCACCACATCTCAAATGCTTTGCTTCTCTTCTGTTCCGGTTTTCCCACAACCCATGTTTCACTACCATACAATGCTGTGCTCCAAACATACATTCTCAGGAATTTCTTCATCAAATTAAGAACTATGTTTGATAATAGTAGACTTTTCTTGGTGGGGAATGCCTTTTTGCCAGTGCTAGTCTGCTTTTGATGTACTCCCTGGTCCATCCATCATCAGTTATTTTGCTGCCTAGATTGCAGAATTCCTTAACTTCATCTACTTCATGACCTGTAATCCTGATTTTAAGTTTCTCGCTGTTCTCATTTCTGCTACTTCTCATTGCTTTGGTCTTTCTTCAATTTACTCTCAATCCATATTCTGCACTTATTAGACTGTTTATTCCCTTCAGCAGATCATGTAATTCTTCCTCATTTTCACTGAGGTTAGCAATGTCATCAGTGAATCATGTCCTTGATACCCTTTCACCTTAAATTTTAATCCCACTCTGGAACCTTTCTTTTATTTCTATAATTACTTCTTTGATGTACAGGTTGAATAGTAGGGGCTAAAGACTACATCCCTGTATTATGCCCTTTTTAGTCCGAGCACTTCATTCTTGGTCATCCAATGTTGTTATTCCCTCTTGGCTCTTGTACATATTGTATATCACATGTCTCTCCCTATAGATTTTTCTCAGAATTTTGAACATCTTGCACCATTTTACATTATTGAACACTTTTTCTATGTTGATACATCCTATGAACTTGTCTTGATTTTTCTTTAGTTTTGCTTCCATTACCAACCACAAGATCAGAATTGCCTCTCTGGTGCCTTAACATTTCCTAAAACTGAACTGATTGTCATCTAACACATCCTCAATTTTCTTTTTCATTCTTCTGCATATTATTCTTGTCAGCAACTTGGACACTTGGGCTGTTGTTAAGCTTATTGTGCAATAATTCTTGCACTTGTCAGCTCTTGCAGTCTTCAGAATTGTTTTGGTGATATATTTCCAAAAGTGAGATGGTATGTCACCAGACTCATACATCCTATACACCAATGTGAACAGGGGTAAAATCAGTAAGGCTATATGTCATACAGATCACCTTTTACTATCATTACATTACATTTTAAATTATTTTTAGAATACATCTACTTTAAATGATATTATTTGTTTGTTTCTTAAAATTAATTATCAGAGGTGATGTATGATTTACGTGATTAAAAATATCTTTTTAAACATTTTCAGGGCACTTTAGCCAGGTTGTATGGAGAGACAGCGAGGAGCTAGGAGTAGCAGTGGCACGAAGTCGCAGTGGCCAAGTTTTTGTTGTTGCAAACTATTCACCACCAGGCAATTTCCTTGGAAGCTTTGCTGAAAATGTACCACCACTGGGGTATGTACCTAGTCAAACCTAGATATTAGAATTCAGTAACTTCTGTTCATATAGCTGATAGTTTTAATGTTTCTGTTTATCATTTCCAATTAAAACAAACTTGAGCAATTTTTAGATGTTACTTCATTTGAGTAGTTGGATCTCTTCTATGATTCTGAGTGCTCAAGTTATGTTAAGTATGAGATATCCATATACCGAAATCAAGTAACAAAATAGAGAATTACGGACATCATATATTGCAGCCTCATGAGTTGGGAGTATGCATTCCTCCTATGTGAGAGAGAAATTTTGTCTAGTTAAAGAAATATACCATATCATTTTATATTAAAACTACAGTTCAGATTCAGACATACCTTAGGACATGCACTATACATGACAAACAATATACTGAAGTCTGGGAAATTATATTAAAAGTTACTCAAAACAGAAACAGAGTTGGTGGCAATTCAAAACGAATGGCAGTTAATGGAAGTTGAACATAATTGACATGAAGATTATTGTGAGAGAAGCAATGAACTTAAAATAAAAATTTTATTGTCTAAACTGACTAAGTCTGAGAAAGATTTGCTTCTTAATGAAATCAGTTAATTATATCATGTCTCCAGTTGTTTGTGCAAGACATAGGCACTAAAATAGAATATGCTGAAATGTCATCCACTACAGGCAAGCAGACTGCAACTATACATGAAGACATAGGTGTAGACATTGATCTACAGTCATCTAAGATACCATGCTTCTTTAGTTTCATGTCAAGGTATTCGTGTTAATAAAGCAGCTTTTTTGGTAGATCTATGTGGATGATTTTGCTTTTGAAGCACAAGTATTTCAGAAGCCTAGTGTGACAACTTCCATCTTCATAGTTTATATTTATAGTTTTGAGTAAAATATGAATTGAATAAAGTTCTGTAATATTTATTTTCAGAGGATTCCCTAAGGACAAGGCTAAGAAGACTCCAGTAAAGTATGGTGCTGTTGTTAATGGATCTGCTGTTAATGGGAGTGCAAGTGATGAAGACTTTGCAGAGGAGGGTCTAAGGATCCACAATGAGTACAGAAGAAAGCATGGGGTACCTGATTTGAAATTAAGCAAAGAGGTATTTAATGGCACTTTGTCTTACTGATTACTGAAAGTCATATAAAATATATGAGGGTTACTAAGTTCTTGTCAAATATGAGCAGCTCATCAAAAGAAAGTAAGATTTACTTATGAATCATAGTGACAGTTGGCCAGTTAGCACTACCATTTTGCAGGCACATTACTCAGACTTTTGTTGTCAAGTAACTTACTGCATCTGTTTTTGTGATGAACCATGCACAAATAATGATGTATCAGTGAAAAAGAAGCACAGAATAAAAACAGCCACCATCTGTGAAATTTGGGCAATGATTTTTGCTTCTTTTTATTTTTTTATTTTACAAGTATTTTTGATGACTGATGCAGGCTTTCACTGCCAAAAATGTGAATTTATGGGACCAAAGTGGTTTTAAATTCTCAGTTCAGCTGAGATCAATATTCATTGTAAAATGTGGATAGCTGTCAAAAGATACTGAGGAAGTGGTAGAATCAGGAACTTGTGACAAGCCGAAGCTTTGTTTCAGTCCACTGGTATGTTGGGATGGAGTAACTGGTAGTACACTATCCATGAAAGCAGAAATCTGGGTTTGAATCCCTTGCAGCATTCAGTTTTAACTTACGATATACAGTAACTGCAGGAAACGATCTACTTAGAGTAAAAAGTTAATTCTCAAACAGACTTCAAATGCTTGCCATCCATGATAGTTGGTAAATTTCTACAGTAAAGTTATATTCTGTACTCTCCTCATTTGTCTACCCTGCACAGAATAATTTGAAGGTTATATTTTAATGTCATGCAGTATAAAATAAACAACTGAAACTCTAAGATGAAGGTCTAACATTGATAGATTGTGAATCTATTTCTGTCTCATCAGTGATAAAGGACATTTGAAACTACTATGTTTTTAGTCATCTACACATTTTCAGAAAAATTAGTGTTTCTTTAATTAGATCAACACATTGAGAAAAAATGCTTAAAGAAAAGGAGAAATGAGATAGGTGGGAAAAAAGAGCAAACTGTGCAGATTACATAAGAACAGTGTTTGTAGATGACTGTATAAAAAGATTTAGTTAACAGAAGACATTTGAACCACAAGAATGATAGGATTATTGTAAAATTTTTGATGAGTTTTGGAAGGCAATTTCCATTAATAATATAAGTTACATATGAAATAAGTGGATATTGTTTAGGTTGTAGTCAAACTATTTGCAATGTATGATTGTTGCTCCACAATAGAATTAAAGTAATGTGATAATTCAGTCTCACATAGATGTTAGTGATTATTGAGGCAATGCAAGTCAGAGATGGGCAAACTTGTCCATCTTTAGGAAATAGTTCACTGGAGATAATTCTTTTTTGGAAACTGTTCATTTTTACTTGTTCATCATTACTTTCTTTATCTAATTTTACATAAATCCCGTGAAAAACATCCTGTACACACAGTTATTACCTCTACATGAAAAATTTATTGTTGATCTAATGCAGACAAGTTGTTTACTTCAATTTCCTTGGCTGACTGTGTTCTCAGAACACATCATATTAACCAGGTAAAGTGACTGGCCAGTGACTGAAAGCCAGGCAGAGAGAGCCCATCATAAGCTGATCAGAAGTAAAAATTTTGCAACCTGTTTATGACCCAGCGTGAACAAACCCAATCACTTATGAGGGAAGATTATAGTCATAGCAAGTACAGTGTTTCAGTATGTTTACAGAAAATGATCTATATTTGTATGGGCATTACTAGCATGAAATAACTGAAAGTAAACTATCACCTGTCAAACCAACATTAGTGCTTTTCTTTAACAATTTGTGGATGTGTAAATTAACTACACATCAAAGTATCATACCATGTGGGAAGTGAAGATTTATTCAGAAAATTAACAGCCTCCAACACAGGAGCTGAGAAACTGCATACTCAGATTAAAAGGTTTGTATCATCAATTTTTTTAAGATGTTTGTGACATAGCATGTCATTGCTTTGAAGACTTTTACAATCAAAAAATATAACCAGTTTCTGATCAGCCATCAGTTATTTGGAAAAGAGAACTTCTGAGGGAGCTCAGGCAACCACTAACAGATAAGAGTGAGACGAATATGAAAATCAACAAATCAGTAAGTTACCAGTGCATATTAATGTACTAAAAAGATAAGCTTTACACACAATATTAAGAAAATGAAAGTTGCCACTCACCATATAGCAGAGAAATATTGAGTCGAAGATTGTGTGTTGTTGTGGTCTTCAGTCCTGAGACTGGTTTGAAGCAGCTCTCCATGCTACTCTATCCTGTGCAAGCTGCTTCATCTTCCAGTACGTACTGCGGCCTACATCCTTCTGAACCTGCTTAGTGTATTCATCTCTTGGTCTCCCTCTACGATTTTTACCCTCCACACTGCCCTCCAGTACTAAATTGGTGATCCCTTGATGCCTCAGAACACGTCCTACCAACTGATCATACTGTGTGGGAAGTGAGATTTATTCAGAAAATTAACAGCCTCCAACACAGGAGCTGAGAAAATGCATACTCAGATTAAAAGGTTTGTATCATCATAGTCTTCTATTCTCTTCTTGTCCAAACTATTTATCATCCATGTTTCACTTCCATACATGGCTACACTCCATACAAATACTTTCAGAAACGACTTCCTGACACTTAAACCTGTACTCGATGTTAACAAATTTCTCTTCTTCTGAAACGCTTTCCTTGCCATTGCCAGTCTACATTTTATATCCTATCTACTTCGACCATCATCAGTTATTTTGCTCCCCAAATAGCAGAACTCCTTTACTACTTTAAGTGTCTCATTTCCTAATCTAATTCCCTCAGCATCACCTGAGTTTATTCGACTACATTCCATTATCCTCATTTTGCTTTTGTATATGTTCATCTTACATCCTCCTTTCAAGACACTGTCCATTCCGATCAACTGCTCTTTCAAATCCTATGCTGTCTCTCACAGAATTACAATGTCGTCAGCGAACCTTAAAGTTTTTACTTCTTCTCCATGGATTTTAACACCTACTCCGAATTTTTCTTTTGTTTCCTTTACTGCTTGCTCAATATATGGATTGAATAACATCGGGGAGAGGCTACACCCCTGTCTCACTCCCTTCCCAACCACTGCTTCTCTTTCATGTCCCTCAGCTCTTATATTTGCCATCTGGTTTCTGTACAAATTGTAAATAGCCTTTTGCTCCCTGTTTTTTACCCCTGCCACCTTCAGAATTTGAAAGAGAGTATTCCAGTCAACATTGTCAAAAGCTTTCTCTAAGTCTACAAGTGCTAGAAATGTAGGTTTCCCTTTTCTAAATCTAGCTTCTAAGATAAGCCGTAGGGTCAGTATTGCCTCACGTGTTCCAACATTTCTACAGAATCCAAACTGATCTTCCCCGAGGTCGGCTTCTACCAGTTTTTCCATTCTTCTGTAAAGAATTCGCATTAGTGTTTTGCAGCCGTGGCTTATTAAACTGATAGTTCGGTAATATTCACATCTATCAACACCTGATTTCTTTGGGATTGGAATTATAATATTCTTCTTGAAGTCTGAGGGTATCTGGCCTGTCTCATACATTTTGCTCACAAGATGGTAGAGATTTGTCAGGACTGGCTCTCCCAAGGCTGTCAGTAGTTCTAATGGAATGTTGTCTACTCCTGGGGCCTTGTTTTGCTTCAGGTCTTTCAGTGCTCTGTCAAACTCTTCACGCAGTATCATATCTCTCATTTCATCTTAATCTACATCCTCTTCCATTTCCATAATATTGCCCTCAAGTAGATCGCCCTTGTATAGACCCTCTATATACTCGTTCCACCTTTCTGCTTTGCCTTCTTTGCTTAGAATTGGGTTTCCATCTGAGCTCTTGATATTCATACAAGTGGTTCTCTTTTCTCCAAAGGTCTCTTTAATTTTCCTGTAGGCAGTATCTATCTTACCTCTAGTGAGATAAGCTTCTACATCCTTACATTTGTCCTCTAGCCATCCCTGCTTAGCCATTTTGCACTTCCTGTCAATCTCATTTTTGAGATGTTTGTATTCCTTTTTGCCTGCTTCATTTACTGCATTTTTATATTTTCTCCTTTCATCAATTAAATTGAATATTTCTTCTGTTACCCAAGGATTTCTACTAGCCCTCTTCTTTTTACCTCTTTGATCCTCTGCTGCCTTCACTACTTCTTCTACTGTATTTCTTTCCCCCATTCTTGTCAGTTGTTCCCTTATGCTCTCCCTGAAACTCTGTACAACCTCTGGTTTAGTCAGTTTATCCAGGTCCCATCTCCTTAAATTCCCACCTTTTTGCAGTTTCTTCAGTTTTAATCTACAGTTCATAACCAATAGATTGTGGTCAGAGTCCACATCTGCCCCTGGAAATGTCTTACAATTTAAAACCTGGTTCCTAAATCTCTGTCTTACGATTAATATAATCTATCTTAAACCTATTAGTATCTCCAGGTTTCTTCTATGTATACAACCTTCTTTTATGATTCTTGAACCAAGTGTTAGCTATGATTAAATTATTCTCTGTGGAAAATTCTACTATGTGGCTTCCTCTTTCATTTCTTACCCCCAGTCCATATTCACCTACTATGTTTCCTTCTCTTTCTTTTCCTACTATCGAATTCCAGTCACCCATGACTATTAAGAAGTCGAAGGTACGCACAATGAAAAGACTGTCACAAATAAGCTTTCGGCCAGCAAGGCCTTCATCAAAAATAGAACGCTTATTTCTAATAAAAAAGGAGTTTCTTTCAACAATTTAATGTGAGTGACAAGTTCTTCAAGACAGATTTTCCACAGTGGCATGTAAATGAGGATGTCAGTGCTCTACACTTAGTTACTAAACCAGATGTTTAAATTATGTGATTGAGATTGGCATCAACTTCATGTAACACTGTAACAAATAATTCACAAAAAAAAGGAAAGGAGGCTAGATATACTTCAGGTTGTACCAGAGTATCCCAATATGGTTCCAGGCCAAAAATGACCCATTAATGAAGAATAACTATTTTTAAATGAAAATGTGATTTACTCATGATATCTGCCTCAGTCACTTAGTAAATGGTAGATTTATATCTTGTGTTATTAAAGTTAATATAACAATGAGTATTAATAACTAAGTTGAAAGTAATACTTATTTAAAGTCAGTACTGCCATTAGACTTTATTATTTTTTTACTTTATTTTATTTTTTATTTGCAGTGTTACATTTACATGATCATGATTTCAGCTTAAAATGCCATTATCAGTTGTTTTAATGTTATACAGTGCCTAAGATGCCATACTTTCATATTTAAAATACACTATTAGACACATTGTCTAAGGTCAATATTTCTGGTAAAATCCTACTGCTATGTTTTATCACTGAGTGTACATCACTGAGTGTACATCACTGAATATACCATCTTGGCTGAATGGCAGTTGGCTAAGTGTCAATTGTCTTGGTCAAAGATATTCCTGCTTGTAACACGAAATTCCTGTTTGTACCAGGAATTTCTTTGAGAAAGACAATTCGACTCTTTGCCAACTGTCCTTCAGTCAAGATGGTATACTCAGTGATAAATTTTAGCAGTAGTATTTTACCAGAAATATTGATCCTTAGACAATGTGTCTAATAGTGTATTTTAAATACAACAGTATGCCATCTTAGGAGCTATACAGCATTAAAACACTTGATAATGGCATTGTAAGCCGAAATCATGATCGTGCCCAAAAAAATAAAATAAAATAAAAACTCTACTGGCGGTACTGACTTTAAAGAAATATATTATGACTGTAGCCCCACATTATGAAAAATTATTGAAAGTAATAGTTTCTTTACTAAAAAGATGCTTTTCAACAATATCTCTTAGATACAAACTAAATACAATTTTATGCCATTCTACAATTTTTCAAATGGAGAAACATTGCTTCCCTTTCTCCTACTGAGTCAAAATCAGGAACAACTCATTTTTTTGTGCAAAGTAATCACACCACAGGTAGCACAAGGAAGCAACCAAACTTGAAAAATAAGAACCTTCCTAAATGTCCTGTTTTATTTTTGGAAGAAATGGGAAAATCATAAGTTTTATGTAAACTTCCTTACACTACAATCTGAAAATGGTTACAAGCTACTTTAAAAACTAGACTTTATATCAAGCAGATGATAGCTAAAAAGAATCTATGAGTAAAAATTATAAAAAAACACTTGCCTTGATGTAGGTATGTGTTCAACAGCTGATCAAAATGATAGAGATAAATAGATTTGATTGTTGCTGCCGGAAAAGAATGTATACATTAGATATAACTTAGTTTTTGTATAAATTATACAGGGTGATTCAAAAAGAATACCACTACTTTAAAAATGTGTATTTAATGAAAGAAACATAATATAACCTTCTGCTATACGTCATTACAAAGAGTATTTAAAAAGGTTTTTTTCACTCAAAAACAAGTTCAGAGATGTTCAATATGGCCCCCTCCAGACACTCGAGCAATATCAACCTGATACTCCAACTCGTTCCACACTCTCTGTAGCATATCAGGCGTAACAGTTTGGATAGCTGCTATTTCTCGTTTCAAATCATCAATGGTGGCTGGGAGAGGTGGCCGAAACACCATATCCTTAACATACCCCCATAAGAAAAAATCTCAGGGGGGTAAGATCAGGGCTTCTTGGAGGCCAGTGATGAAGTGCTCTGTCACGGGCTGCATGGCGGCCGATCCATCGCCTCGGGTAGTTGACGTTCAGATAGTTACGGACAGATAAGTGCCAATGTGGTGGCGCTCCATCCTGCTGAAATATGAATTGTTGTGCTTCTTGTTCGAGCTGAGGGAACAGCCAATTCTCTAACGTCTCCAGATACTGTAGTCCAGTTACAGTAGCACCTTCGAAGAAAGGTGACGCTGACGCCTAGTCAACAGCGCCTCAAGCGAACAAATGTACAACTAAATGAAACTTTATAGCTCCCTTAATTCGCCAACAGATAGTGCTTAGCTCTGCCTTTTGTCGTTGCAGAGTTTTAAATTCCTAAAGTTGTGGTATTCTTTTTGAATCACCCTGTATAATTATAAAAAGTTTAAATGGAACATGGAATGTGTTACTACCCAAAAAAGAAAGAGACTGAGGTGGGAGCAAGACGGGCTACAAGTGTTCGAGGAATGAGATCAGCCGTGCCTGAAGTGAGCAATGAATGACCGTTACTTAGAAGTCATTCCTCGGTCCTTCTCTTCACTTTAGTGAACCATTCCTTTGGATCCATTCATTTATGAACAACCCACCTCTAGTGCAAGTACTTGTCCAACACTTCTTCCTTGGCTTATATATCTGCCCTTACAGAAATTTTTTTGCAAAATTCATAACTTACATATCTCTCTCTCTCTCTCTCTCTCTCTCTCTCTCTCTCTCTCTCTCTCTCTCACACACACACACACACACACACACACACACACACACACACACACACACACGCGCGCACACAAAACAAGTTATCGTGATTCTGTTTTCACCCAATTGAACCGTGAAAAAGTAATTACTAAATTGCATGTGGTCTTTTTTTTTCATAGGTATATTAATTACAGAAGTACCAAGTTCACTTCTTCAAATAGAGCTATGATAATTTCTGCTGCCAGTACTGTAGTTTCCCTCTACAAAATTTGATTAGTAGCTTCAAATAATTGAAGTATTTAGATCTTAAGATTGATTAGTTTGGAATATAAATCTGATTGCTGTCTTTTACAGAAGTTCGTGTTGTTATATAGAACAAATGTGTCAGGCTGATGGTGCACTCCAGCTGAATGCAGCTAAGAGAATCTACTTAAAAGCAGAATAGTGGAGAAAAGTTTAATTTAAAATTAATAATAATCACACTTGGCTACAAGTCTTTGCACAAACACACCAATTGGAATGCACATGTTTGCACAAACACACCAATTGAAATGCACAGGGCATGGCATCCAAGGATGATTCATAAGTTAACTATGGTCCCAGTTCTGATCTAGTTTCTGCCAGAATCTTGAAAGAAATGTGCACATCAAAAACTGAATCAATTTGAAAAACAGGGAATTTAGTTACAAAGATAGTTTACATGTCTTGAGCTTAATGTAAAAATACACTCTTATATGATCAAAATCAACAAAAACTCTGTCCAAACAGGCCTCAGAAGACCCAACCACTGTGTCATCCTCTGACAATAGGCATCACTGGATGCAAATATGGAGGTACATTTGGTCAGCGCCCTACTCTCCTGGCCAGTGTCAGTTTTTGTGACCAGAGCCACTACTTTTCAAACAAGTAGTTCCTCAGTTGTCCTCACAAGGGTAAAATCAACAAAAAGAAAATAACAAAAGATTGAGGTTGATCTGATTCCTCAAAATTTCATTTATGTCATCAAGTGTTTGAAATACCCCCCATTTAGTCTCTACTGGAGCACATCTTTGCAGTTGCTGATGCAATGACTTTTGGATAGACTTCTTCTGTATTACTGTACATGCTTCAACAGCACAATGATGAGCATGGATTTAGTCTTTGAGTTTACTCCACAGAAAGAAGTCTAGAGGTGTCAAATCAGGCAAATGTGCCAACCAACTGATGGTGTCTTCACTTCATATCTGTTTACAATGAAAGAACTATGAGAGTGCTTTCACAGCCAGAAGCAGTGAGCTGAGCACTCATCATGTTGGTACCATGTACATCTATGTATTTAAAATGGTACTCCATCTATGAGACGTGCTAGCACTTCTGTAAGAAATGGTATCTTCTGCTTATAAAGGTTTCTTTAATGAAGTAATGAGCAATCATGTAGTCTCCAATGATCCTGCACCAAACATTCACACTCCACTACCTCTGATGTTCAACCTGTGGTTTCCCAGTGGCCCAATAAAGCATATTTGTTACATTCATCTTTCCATGATTTGCAAAGGTAGCTTCTTTGGTAAGGTGAATTCTTTGTAAAAAGAACCTAATGTCCTGCAGCCACATCAAAACTGAGCTACTGAATTCCATGTCTGTTCTGGACTTGCTCTGGTTAATCTGCTGGTGAAGCGACATGACATGGATGGAACTGTTTGCACACTAAATGTGAACATTGACTTATTCCAGAGGCATTTGCAATTTCTATAGGGTTAACACTTGAATATGACCAATAGGTTTCAGAAGATTGTGATGATTTTAATCATCTTTAGATAACAAGGATGTTGGACATTTTGTTCACTCCACTCATTACAGGCTTTCCACTTGTGCTCCAATAACAGTTTTGCATATCTGCTGACTTACCATTCTTGTTGACACTTTCTGTTGGGATACCTTTGTGCATACAATTTACTATGCTCTTTGCATTCCTTCTGCATTATCCATAACAAAGTTGCATATCTAATTCCCTTTGGTTTGTGATTGATATTTACTTTTTTAAACTAATTATCACCTACCATGCATGATTAACACAGACAGAAGAAAAGCTAAATCAGCTGTGTGCCCCTTTTATTCTCATATCATGGCAGTGCAACACTCTGTTTTCTCTTCATCTGAGATGACATATTTCCTTATTTGGGTATGAAATTGCAAACTTTCAAATGTGTTGGTCTCATCTTTTGTGATGGTATGCAACTCTCACTGGGTTCAACAGCTTGTGGTAGTAAACAGCATTGATTGTGCATTGCTCGTGCAAAAAATCAATGAGTGAACTGCCTGCCAGTCAGGGAAATCTGGTTACAGTCAAGTCTTGGTTTTTACTGTGGCTGTCTTCCCTTTCATCCACATAATGTCTTGTTTTGGCTTTATAGTGTAGTGGAGGCCCATATTTCATCACAGATAATGATCTGACTCAAAAATGCATTCACTTCTTTTGCAGACCTTGCTGTAAGCATCTGACAGGGCTCCAAACGTCTCAACACAAGACCTGCAACCAAACGACAAGGGACCCATCTGGCACAAACTTACAGAACTTTGTGGTTTTTTACTTATTTTCATTTTCTTGTTGTTGGCTGCAGTTTGCCATGTCTAGGGGTAGTTTCTTGAGGGTGAAATGTTTCAACTTTGCGAGTTCCAAATCACTAGATAAATAATAAGTAAGCCTGTTGCATTATCTTTGTTTGCACTTTTTTTTATTGTGTCACAGTCTTCTATATCACACTGACTTTACAATCCCCACTACGATAAAACAGAAAATTTCATTATTATTGCCAAAAATAAAAGCACATCCAATTCCATCACAGGCAAGCCCACCACACTAACTTGTCCTGTGGTACTAACAATATTCCAGAGAGTTCACGGAACCAGAGAGTTCACGGAACCAGAGAGTTCACGGAACCAGAGAGTTCACGGAACCAGAGAGATTACAAACTTTCTTGACAAAAGAAGAATCATCACCAAGTTATATCATTATTTTGTAAATCACTCTAGAAATAATAACTGGCATCAGATTGCGGAATTTTAAGTATACCACATATTTTGTAGCTTCAAATATTACTAAAAGAAGAGTAATTTGAACTGTACATACAGAGTTAGTACATATCAATCACAACAAATTAATTTCTTTTTATATATTTTAGCCAGACATATAATGCATCACATACAAAATCAAATGAAATTCATTTATCTAAACAGCTGAGATAATGTTCACCTGTACAAGATACAAAAATATTCCTGGTATCGGCTATTTCTGTTAAAGAAAGGTAATGTTAGTTGAGTGTGTCCCACTACACCTTGTGTATATCAAAAGAGGCTATATATTGTTTAGTGAGGAGTTTCTTAAAATTCATCTGGATGAAATCCAAATTTAATATATCGGTATCGGACAATGTCTGAGGTGGACAGCTTGAAAGTAGTTATTATGTGAGAAGACTTTTGTCCCTCTGTCATTAACCAGCTGTAGTTTTTATCTAAATCATTTCACTAAGTGTTTACGCACCTTAACTGATTTCGCACACCACCATTAGCTCCCTAAATACAAGAGAAGTTAAAATGGTGTTACCTGAATAGCACCAAATCAGTTTTAATGTTGTGTAGGTTTCATTTCTAGTGGGAAATAACTCTTTCTCCTGCTATGTGACTACAGAGACTGGAGAAGCAAACTTTGCAAATTAAGAGCAACTGTTATTTTTCAAAATTAACATAAATGACTCGAATGTTTAGTGTCTGAGAGCAAAAGTTTTATGTTCTACTAATTTCTTAATAATTTAATTAATAGCTTGTAACTCTGTTAACTGCTTGTTGTCCCACTCATAAGTTTTGTAACTTTCATATTTATGACATATGTTCCAGAAACATTTCAGAACGTTGAAAAGTAAATAACTTTGAGTATGAAGATATGCAACAAACATTAGATAAAATTATTGCAAATGGACAATCGACTTTTTTAGAAAAATTAGCCAGTCATATTCTTTAAAGTTGGGGTTTACTTTTGGAGTTGTGATGTTTATCACTTGATCATTTGCAGCACCATCTCCCCCACTCTCTCACCGAAGAAACGCAACTAAAGAACTGGGTTTAGAGAAGGATGTGCTCCTATAATTTCCCCCTTACATAAACTGTTATCTATGAACTTTGGCAAATGCTGTGACAAAATATGTAATTGTATGATTGTACACTGATGTATTTCTAAGAAATAATTTCTTATTAAAGACTTTGTTATGTACAGACATAAATGTTTTGAATATTTTATTAACTAAACAATAATTTCTTTGTTTTTAGTTGTGTGAATATGCTACAGAATGGGCCAAAACTTTGGCAAAAGAAGATAAATTTTGTCATCGCCCAGATGGAAAATATGGGGAAAATATCTTTTGCGTGTGGTCCTCAGATGCTGGAAAAAATGTTACAGCACGAGATGCCTGTCAGAAGTGGTACAAAGAAGTAAAAGATTTTACGTTTGGAGTTGAGCCAAGAATGCTGAAATCAGGTATATTATAAAAGGACCTCTATATTCACCCTTGATGAAAATAAAGATTCATTAAATTATTGTATTCAATTAAGTACTGATTAAGCAACATAATACTCATAATTTGCACTTTCTGTGGATAGCTTGTCTTCAGTTCATTGATTTTCTTTCTTTCCCTTATAAAGTGCCTTATTATCTAGGAATTAAAAGGCATCATGGTTGAATTTTGAATATTTTTGTTTGCCTGGTTTCTCCAAGGTTTCAGTAAATCATGGTCATTACAGATACGGTAAAAATTATATATGTTTATGCTAATTATACTGACAGCTATAAGGGTAAGTCAATTATTATCTGCAAAGTAATTATAAAATTTTATTGTAATCAAATAGGAAACTTACAAGAACATCATTTTTTGGCATAGTCTCCTTGCATTTCAACGCACTTGGTCCATCATTGAGCTTCCTGATGCCCTCATAAAAGAGGGTTCTCGGTTGAGCTGCGAGCTAGGAATGCACCACTTCTTTCACTGCTTGGTCCGAGGCAAATCAGTGGCCCCTTAATGCCTGTTTGAGTGGACCAAGCAAGTGATGGTCAGTAATGATCCTGTCTAAGAAGTTGTCCCCTTTGTTACCATAGCAGTCCAAATGTTTTTTGCAGGTGTCCAAGTACGTTTGTTTATTCAATTGTGTGAGTTGTTTTGGGATCCATCTTGCATGAACTATACGAAGTCTGTCATGGATGATTTTGTGGTCAGAACCATGACAATGTGTTGCTTCATCAGTAGTTAATTGTCTGTCTAAGAGAATCATTTCACATGACTGCTCAATGGTTTCTTCATTTGAAGTGGTAAACAGTCGTCCGGCTCCTTCATTGTGCGTCACACTGGTGCGATCATTTCGGAATTTTTCACTCCATTCATAGACACTTTGTTGTGGCAAAACACTGTTCCCATGCTGTACCGAAAATCTTTGATGAATTTCAGCCCCTGATGTGCCCTCCAACCACAAAAAACAGATCACTAAACGTTGCTCTTCTTTGGTGCAAATAGACAGTGGAGCAGCCATTATTAAGAGCATGGCAGTGATAATGAAACTAACCTAGCAGCTTGAAAATTGCAAAGATATAACAACAAATAAACAAAGCATGCGTCATCAAAGTAAGATGACATTACTACCAAAATAAACAAAAATATAACTAAATTGCTGATAATAATTGACTTAGCCTCGTATTTTAAAAGGTGGTGTACTGTACTTGTAAGATCCTTGTATGAACTAAATGATGCCTAAGTCATTATTTTTCTGCACACTTTTTGAGACAAATTAATTATGCTAATCGCGATTGATACTTTTTTGATACCTAGCTTTAGAAAGTTGTAAGGTTTGAAACCAGTTATTGTTTGAGATTTCTGTTGAGGTTTTCAACATCTGGAACCAAATATTGTTCTCTCCACTGTACTAGCAATGTGTGTCAATTTCCTAATTGATAAGACGAGGGTCATTCCAAAAGTAATGCTTCCTATTTTTATTCATGGAAACTACAGGAGATAAATATAGGGGTGGTGGCAAGGGGGGGGGGGCTATGGGGGCTATAGCTCCCTCCCCCCCCCCCCCCTGCCTCCCAATGGAGTATCATATTACACTGGATAAAATAACTTCAGAAATCAGCGAATATATTACTTCAACAGATCAATCATTTTTTTAAATAATTATGTGGCAATATAGGTTGCAATGTATTTCAAACACATTTTAACAAAAGATTAAGAATGGCAAATAGCTTACTATCTAAACCCCCACATTTTATTTACTCAGGCTTGTCTGACATTTGGCATTATCCCCAATAAATATTATTTAACTTAAAATTTATGTCTTATTATTTATTAATATATAATGGATGTATATTAATGTACAAGAAAGCTAAATATGCCTACCAACATTTAAACTTCCTACCCCAGACAAAAACTACGAAATTGCCAGACATCTGGGTCAGATCATATTATTTTCCTGGGCACACACATTTTGTAGACACGTTTTTAACCTGAACCCCAAAACAGTTACCAAAAACTACTTTAAGCAACACCAAATTTTAGCAATTTGTTGGTGGAGGATCCCAATTCCTTTTGTTAAGTGATATTCCATTCCCCCAACCCCCCTCCCCGGTCATTAGCCCACCCCTCCTTGACCAACTTCTAGAATCGCCCCTGGATACATAAATCATACACAGCGCAGCTAAATAGAGCCATATTTCATAATTTTTCCACGTAGTCACCACCATTCATTATGTACGTTTGCCAACGATGAACCAGAGCCTGCAAGCCGTACTTATAAAATTCAGAACTAGCAGAGGCTAACCACTTTTTCAACCACATCTCAGCCTTGAAAATGTTTGCCATGTAGTCCATCTTTCAGAAGCCCAAAGAGATGGAATTCTGAAGGCGCTAAATCAAGACTGTGCAGTGGATGTTGTAAGAAATTCCAGCCAAATTTTGCAATGATTTGCATGGTCACAAAACTGGTGTGGGTCCTGGCATTATCACGCTGCATGTGCAAGCTGGTCTTCCTCTCTGGCCTTACCCTGGAAATTCAGAATTTCAGCTTAGTCAGTGTCATCTTATAACGTGCTGAACTGACAGTTTTCCAGGCTCCAGGACATCCAAAAGAACCACACCCTGGCTATCCCAGAACACTGTGCACATCAATTTGCCTGCAGATGGCTGTGTCTGAATTTCTTCTTTGATGGAGAATTCTCATGTCACCACTCCATGAACAGTCTGTTGGATTCTGGCTTGTAGTGGTGACACCCTTCTCATCTCCAGTGACAATGCTATTCAGAAAATTGTCACCTTCAGCTTGATATTGGTCCAGCAGGTCCTGACAAATTTCCATTTGAGGAGTTTTTTGTTCTTCCATAAGCATTCGTGGAACCCAACTCGCACAAACTTTGCAATAACCAAGATGTTGCAACATTATTTCCAAGGCATTACACCCAACATTCAGCTTTGCACAGAATTCTCTGGTTGTTGTCGGCCAATCAGCGTGGATGAGTTGATCAAGATGCTCTTCACTGCAAGGGATGACAGCTGTTCAGGGTTGATTGTGCCATGGCGGCTTGTCATGCACACCCTTTTCACCACCTTGAAAATAAATTACCCATTGCCTCACATTGCTCATGTCTATTGTATCATCTCCATTCACCTTTAGCAAGTGTGTATGGATTTCAGTCAGTGCAATTTCTTCAGCAGTAAGGAATTCAATCACACATTACTGTTTTATACACTCCCCTGCTGGTGACAACTACCACAGAACAACGTAACCAACTGAAAATGAAAGAGGGAGGTTCAAGCATTAGCACTAGACCAGAGACATCTTGAATGGGCATCCAAAGTCACCACAAAAAAGTAGGAGGGATTAATTTTGGAATGACACTCGTATTTTATCAGATTTTTACTCAAAATACAGGGTGACCTAAAAATCTGTTAACATTTGAGATTCAGTACTTCACAGAATAATGTAGGTAGAGAGGTAAACACTTACACACATGCTTGAAATGACATGAGGCTTTACTGAAATAAAAAAAGTGCACAAAATGACCAACAGATGATGTTTCATATGATACAAAAGGAATAATTGGCACAACAACTGATTTTTTAACAATGAAACTTCCTGGCAGATTAAAACTGTGTGCCCGACCGAGACTTGAACTCGGGACCTTTGCCTTTCGCGGGCAAGTGCTCTACCAACTGAGCTACCGAAGCAAGACTCACGCCCGGTACTCACAGCTTTACTTCTGCCAGTATCTTGTCTCCTACCTTCCAAACTTTACAGAAGCTCTCCTGCGAAACTCGCAGAACTAGCACTCCTGAAAGAAAGGATACTGCGGAGACATGGCTTAGCCACAGCCTGGGGGATGTTTCCAGAATGAGATTTTCACTCTGCAGCGGAGTGTGCGCTGATATGAAACTTCCTGGCAGATTAAAACTGTGTGCCCGATCGAGACTCAAAGTTTTAATCTGCCAGGAAGTTTCATATCAGCGCACACTCCGCTGCAGAGTGAAAATCTCATTCTGGATTTTTAACAATGTTAGAAATGTTCCTTGCAACAAATGCTCAACCTGTTGGCTGTCATTCATCAATAATATCTGTAGCCAAGAGACAACGTTGTGAACAGCACTGTACAGCACATCAGTAGGTATCGTGACAAATTGTTGTCAGATGTTGTCTTTCAGCATCCGTGGGGTAAGTTGATTGTGACAGACTTGTGACTTCAGGAAACCATGGAATGAGGTCTGGGGACCTGGGGAAGCTCAGCTCATGATTCTCACCAAATTAGGTGCCAAAGGGGTCTTCCACACATGTAACAATATGGGGTGGAGTGCTATCCTGTGTAAAAGTCATACATTCCAGCAGTTGGTTATTAGCCATGCTAGAGGTGATGTGATACTGTAACACACTGGTATACCTCACACCTCTCATGCTGACAGTTTGAAAGGCAGCACCTCACATTTCCTCAAAGAGAAAGGGTCCAATCATGATTGATGTGATAAATCCACACCACACCATGACTCTCTCGTTGTCCAGTGAGATTTGCCGAATGTTGTAGTATTTTCAGTTGCTCAAATTCTGCAGTTGTGGGTGTTTTCATGCAGCATCACTTACATGTTGTTGCCCAGTGAGAGCATTGGCTGGTTTTTGCACCTTCTTTTCATTTAAATAAAACCCCATGTCATTTCAGGCACGTGTGTCAAGTTTTACATCTCTACCTCCATTGTTTCAGGAACAGCATGTTTTCAAATGTTAACAGTCTTTCAGGTCATCCTGTAAAATTATGAGACAAGTGTGTGTACATTGGAAAATGTACGTTCAATCTTACCAAACATTCAACAGAGAAGAGTTGTGCTTGTTTCAGTTATTAATGGCAGCTGTTATTTTGTACTCCTTTCCTCTGTGGTCAATTTTGTTTGTAGCACCCAGAAAAAAGGGGCTGAGGTGAAGTAGCACAGTAGTCAGTACACTGGACTCACATTTATGGGGATGATGGTTACAAACCCGCATCCCCATCCACATTTAGGTTTTCCAAGATTACCATAAATCACTTAAGGCAAATACTGGGATTGTTCCTTTAAAATGGCATGGCCAATTTCTGTCTCCATCCCTCCCTACTCTGAGCTTGTGCTGTGTCCAGCGACCTCATTGTTGACTGGAGTTAAACAGTAATCTTCTCCTCTAGAAGAAAGGGAACTTTATTTCACAATCCAATGATAGTCCATTTAACAAATGGTTGCATCCATAGTAGTTACATCTCATCAGTAATGAGTACACAAAATCATTCCACCTCACTGAAGGTATTACTTCTGACTGGGGAATATGTGTGTGATGAATACTGTTACATATGTGAGTAATGTGGGATATGATTCCTCTGAAATGTGGGTATCTGGTATTCTGTTATAAATTTCATTATGAATGGCCCCTGGCTTCCTTTATATTCATTGCATGACAAGCATAGGAGTGCCACGATTCTCTGGAAGTGCAACAGTCATCTTCCACTTCATATGTGGGTATTATATTCTGGACAATAGGATAATGATATGTGCAGAAATACTTGTCAAACCACTTTTTTTTTTTTTTTTTGTGAACTGTCGAAGATATAATCCTTCTCTATTTAGTGGTGGATATTCTCTGCTTTCTGGTTAATCATTTTGTTATAATAATGGCAGGTGTATATTGTTGCTATTTGTCATGTGGGGAAAGGTGTGAACAAGACAAAAAATGGAGTGCAAGCTTTGTACATAATTCTATATAAAGGACTAGTATAACATATTTAATGTACTTGGATTTTGTTTCCTCATCCAGCTCATCCTTGTGGGTAATATGTTGCTGAATTCCAATCTGTATTTCACCTCTAATTGTCGCCATGGTTATACCAGGGTTTCTCATCATATAAGTAGTACATGTGCTGTCATATAACACGGGATTAGGCACCATTTACAAATTTGTAAGAGGTGCTTGATCATCAGTGTGCACACTTAGTTTTGTACTGAAAAAGAACAGGGCACAAGCAGCTCTGACTCAGAGCTAGTTAAGAAAACTGCTGAATGTCACAGATTCTATACTGAATGTGCAGCTGAGTTAGCACCTCTTTTAGCTATAATCTGCCACAGATTCCTTGAACAAAAATCCATGACCAGTAGTTGGAACAAAGCACAGGTCACATCCATCTATGACAGAGGTAGCAGAAGTGAAATGACCTTCTCAATGTCACCCAGCATGGGTTCTGAAAACGTCGATCACATGAAACCCATCTCCCTTTTTTCTCACATCCTGAAAGCTACAGATCAAGGCAGTAAGGAAGATATAGTATTTCTAGATTTCCAAGAAGCATTTGATTCAGTACCCCATCTACACTTCACACTGAAGAGGCAAAGGAACTGATACACCTGCCTAATATCATGTGGGGCCCCCGTGAGCACAAAGAAGTGCCACAACACAATATGGCATGGACTCTGCTAACGTCTGAAGTAGTCCTGGAGTGAACTGACACCATGAGTCCTGAAGGGCTGTCTATAAATCCGTAAGACTACGAGGGAGTGGAGATCTCTTCTGAACAGCATGTTGCAAGGCATTCCAGATATGCTGAATAATGTTCATGTCTGGGGAGTTTGATAGCCAGCGAAAGTGTTTAAACTCAGAAGAGTGTTCCTGTAGCCACTCTGTAGCAATTCTGAATGTGTGGGGTATCAGGTTGTCTTACTGGAATCGCCCAATTCCATCAGAATGCACAATGGACATGAATGGATGCAGGTGATCAGACAGGATGCTTACGTACGTATCATCTGTCAAGAGTCATATCTAAGTGTATCAGGGGTGCCATATCACTCCAACTGCACGTGCCACACATCATTATAGAGCCTCTACCAGTTTTGAACAGTTCCCTGCTGACATGCAGGGTCCATGGATTCATGAAGTTGTCTCCATGCCTGTACGTGTCCATCTGCTTGATACAATTTAAAACAAGACTCGCCTGACCGGGCAACATGTTTCCAGTCATGAACAGTCCAATGTTGGTGTTTACGGGCCCAGGTGAGTCTTAAAGCTTTGTATCATGCAGTCGTCAAGGGTTCTCGAGTGAGCCTTACGCTCCAAAAGCCCATATTGAAGCAGCAGCAGTAACAGATTTAACAACTGTGCCAGACACTTGTCTTACATAGGCATTGCCGATCACAGTGCCGTATTCTGCCTGTTTACCTATCTCTGTATTTGAATACACATGCTGATACCAGTTTATTTGCCACTTCAGTGTATTATCAGAAGTACACTCATGTGGGGTATCAAGAAAAATATATTGATTGAGAGTTTTTTGTTAGGGAGAAAGCCTCATGGTATCTTGGATGGAACTTCAACAACAGATATATAAGTAACTTTGGGTGTGCCCAAGGGAGTGTGTTGGGACCCTTGCTGGTCATGTTGTATATTAAAGACCTTGCAGACAACATTAATAATCACCTCAACCTTTTCATGATAATGCATTTATTGATAAGAAGGTATCCTTATGTAGAATTTTGCACTTCACAAAATGAAAAAGATAACTATAGTATTATATGACTGCAGATCAATGATTCACAGTTGGAATAGGTCAACTCGTACAGATATCAGGATATAACACATTGTAGGGATATGAAATGTAGCAGTTTCATAGGCTCAGTTATGGGTGAGGCAGGTGGCAGACTTCAGTTTGTTGGTATAATAGCAGGGTAATGAAATCGGTCTACAAAGGAAATTGGTTACCAATCATTCCTGAGACCCACCCTATAACGGTGCTCAAGTGTGTTGGACCCATACTAAATATGGCTCATAGCTGATTTTAAATGTATACAGAGAAGGGCATCATGAGTGATCCCAGGTTTGATTGACCCATGGGAGAATGTCACAAAGTTGCTGAAAAAACTTAACTTGCAGACACTTGAAGATAGCCACAAACTACCCCAAGAAACCTACTTACAAAGTTTCATGAACTGGCTTTAAATGATGACTCTAGGAATATGCTGCAACTGTCCACCTGTCGCTCTGATAGGAACCGTGAGTCCAAAGTTAGATGAATTATAGTGTGCATTAAGTTATTTAAACATTTGTCCATCCCGCGATCCATATGTACAATGGGAAGTACCCTCTACCAGCAACTGTTGAACAGTTTGCAGAGTATGGATGCAGGTGTAGGTGTAGATAATCGAAAAAATTATGGAACCAATTTTAAAAGAAGACCAAAAAACTAAAAATTTCCAAGTTTTACATGACCAAAAAAGTGTTCTGGCATATGACAGAAATTTATACTGGATGCTGTTACTCAGGGGGCCATAAGAAGGAAAATTCCATGACTTGTATCTAAGGAAATGCTTCTTGTATGTAGGAAAGTGCTTTCCAGCAGTAGCAGGCCTATTGGGAAATTAGAAAACTCAAGTGGAAGGCTGTACTGGCACGAGTAGTAAAACTGTTAGTTGCGTTAATAATTTTTCCTTCGTGGGGGACCACAGTTGCCTAGAACTTTTTGAAAGAAATTTATGCCATTTGACTGTAGATTTGTATTTGTTCATTTCAAACAATCATGATTTCAACTTTGTAGCCAATCTCAAGCACAATTTAAAATGTCAAAAAATGTCTGCCCTCCTAACTGACATGTCATCATCGAAATAACATTTGCCTGCTCTTGTAAACTATTTGTTGTACCGTATATGCACAGTTTCAGTATATTATGTCTCTTAAATATATACACATCTCCTTTAATACAACAACTGGTTTATGAGATCAGATAAATGTTATTTCAATGATGACGTGTGAATGAGGCAGGTTGGTTGTTTTTTGAGATTTCAAATTGCCCTTGAAAATGGCTATAAAGCTGAAATCCTGACTGTGTGAAAAGAGTGAATACAAATCTACAGTCAAATGGCAGAAATTTCGTTCAAGAAAGTTGATGTGTTGTTCAGAAATTCAGTTTCAAATAAAAAAATCAATAAATTACCTATAATGATGGAAAATAATTGAGTGTAAGAGGAAAGAGACAAATACTTGTGAGGAAATAAGACCCTTGCAAAATAGGCAATGGGTTCTTTATTACAATTATGAAACTAGGTGGAATTCAAATCATCCCAGAAAGTTTGCATAGCAGCAACAAAATATAACTTGTATGACTGTGACTTTGGGGAAAAAAAGAGACAATAAAACAAAGAAGACAATGTCTAAAAAAATGCCTTGGGTGTCAGAAAATGTATATGATAATCACATGTGGAATTCAAACAGTGTTGCATTCTGTATGGGTTTGTGTAGTGTGCCGGCATAAATTTTTTTGGGCAAAAATGTGGTGTATTAAAGAGTGACACAGGGCAAAAAAAAGAAAAAGAAAAAAAGGATCATGATTGTTATTCATGTATGAAATTGAGGAAGAATTCCATAATTAAATTTCCAGTAATCAGTGACATAGAATTTCTAATCACTGGTAATGTCAGGTAGTTAGTTTAATCTTTTTCTAATTATTTTTTTATTATTATTTTTTTTTTTTTAAATTTGTCGTTCTGCCCTGCGAACTTTATCCTAGCTAATCACTGTGCATCACAGTTCAATTTTATTAACTGTACTTATGCACAACAGATACCATTCCTCAGTTATTGAGGACTGCTTGTATACTAAACAATAATATTCACTTTCCCATTTTACTGTTTCTTAAAAGGCTGAAATTTGCCTTGTATACTCAACAGCCACCGAACAAAATGCATTACAGTGGTGGTAGTGCACTGGTATGACAGCTAGGCTCAATCACAGCCTTTGTGGATTGCAGCAATGAAAGCAACTACAAGCTAACTCTGAACTCTCAAATGAGGGAACTATTCATTAATAATGGTAAAGTGATATAACTGTCAAAATTCAAGCTTTACACCCAAGTTTTCTTTGTGGTAGTAGCTATAACAGTAATGGCAGTCTCGGGGTGTAGCCTGGTATATTATTGCAATCAAATGACTAGCCAGAAAACAATGAAAATCTCCCCCTAAGTAGAGAAGTGTTATTTAAACTATATTCAGGATACTGTTCAAGGAAGTATGATTTTTGACTTCGTGGTTCTTCAGTATTGACATTCCACCAAAACTGCTCAAAAATGCATGGTTTGTGATATTTCCCCCTATTCCAACCCCATTTCTGTCAAAATATGATGTATACATAAGAAATAAAAGTACAGACTTCAATGTTTTCATTGATGTGCAGTGTATGAATGGTCATCAGGCAATATAACTAGAAAAGGAACTGTATGCTAGACATCAGTCATCATGAAGTGGATGACACCTCTATCATGTTACATATTGTTTTCAATGGGTGTTGTAGTACTGTAAATAATCTGCACTTTTTACAACTTTGTTGTTTGGGACTGATGGATGCGACAAGTCATTGTTATAGTAGCAAACCACATCTGCAGCACCAATTATATTGGTAATGAAAAAAACAAAAGCTTCACGATACTACAGCCAGGAAATGAGAACAAGATACTCACTCTCTGTGATTAATTCAGACTGTATTTTTACTTCCTAATATTGCCAAGTGTCAGGGCTAATCAGAAAACATGATGTTAATTATTTAAATCTATCTTATAACTTACTATTTTCATAATAGACAGTGAAACACTTTTGGGCTATCAAAGTAGTTGTGGAAGTAGTTCTTGGTGACAGATGAATAGGTTCTAAAATGTATCATAAAGGATTGCTTATGACTGAAGGGGTAAGATCTAAACTCCTGTAAGACTTATACAGGGTGTTCCATCTATCTGATGACTGCCTGCACGGCACAGTCGATGCCACACAGTGAGCGCTCCATTGCCCGGCGATCAGACACAGTGTTGCCCGGCTACTGCTGTGGTACAACACGTCTGCATTTAAATTATAAGTGAATAAATTTTGTACTCAACAAGTCATGCAAGGAGATGCTGGAAATGCGTGCCATTATTTTCCATGCATTTCTGGCATCTACTCAAGAAATTATTAATCACACTATGTAATTCTCTCTGAAATATTGAATTAATTGATTCATGGATATTATCCTTGAGTTCCTTTATCATGTGAGGATTTGTTGTGTACACTTTGTCCTTCAGTGCACCCCACAAACAAAAATCACAGAGTGTTAAATCAGGACATCTAGGAGGCAAATATTGTTACTAATCAGCTTTTATCTCACACATCATGAATTGCATACTAAGAAACATTGGCCATACGAGCCCTGACTGAATCCTGTTGAAAAAATGTGATGCTTCATTCTCTTTCACCCCAGTTCAATAAAAAAATGTTCGCAAAATGTTTTGCACGTATCTTTCACTTATAACTGTGTCATTAAAAAAAATTGGGTGTATTATTCTTTCACCACTAACTGTGTACCACACCCCTACTTTCTGATCATGAAGAGGTTCCTCATGAAGCACAACAGGTCTGTGCGCACTGCAATGTCAACAGTTTTGGGAAGTAACATATCCGTGTAAATGGAACCAAGCCTCATCTGAAAACAGAATGAGGTAAGGATCCATTTCACCTTCATGCACTTGTTTTAAAACCCATTTGTGAGATCACGAGGTCAAAGTTCTTGTACTACAGATACTTTATAGGGCGTTAGCTTAAACAGCTTAGCACCTCTTTGTGCAGAGGTGCATGATATTTGTGTTTGCTGTGAAAGATGCCTAAGAGACGTTTAAGGGGAACTTTCCAGGCAATATGCAGTGTCTTGAACACCTCACATTTCACGAAATTTATTCACTAATTTGTGAACTGCATCACGACTTAGAACTCACACCTGGAAACTACTGTTCAAACAAACTATCAACAGTATGAGCTGACTCTGTATGCATATACGAATTGCAAATATTGAATAATTCACTCTTCCCATTTTTGCATTCACAAACTTCACTGTTATACTCATGATGCCTGTTTCACTGCTCGAATGACACTGACCGACAAGGTGCGTATGTCTGTATGGCCTACAGGCTAAAACTTACAACAAAAGATGGGGGCATAGTGTGGTCCCACTGGTCCCATTCAATTGGCGAGAGCAGCTTCCATGGCTGGCCTGGAGTACCCTGCGCAAGCAGTCATCAGATAAAGTTAAAGTTACCGTTACTGTATCATTGTATTGAATAGTAATTGTATACATTGTTAAAGCTACACTACCAGAAAAAGAGCAGTATCCTCAAGACAGGGTCATTTTCGTGACAAGTGACATGGCAGCTAGTTCATCATTGTAGGAACAGAGGATCAAATATGTAAAATGACAAGGCCTAGTAGAAATCCCTAAACATCACAGGAGATAATGAATTTAATTGTTGAAAGAAGAAAATGTGAAAATGCCATAAATGAAGCATGTGAAAGGAGATACAAATGTCTAAACAATGAGATTGACAGGAAGTGCAAAATGGCTAAGCAGAAATGACTAGAGGACAAATGTAAGGATTTAGAAGCATATTTCACTATGGGGAACATAGAAACCACTGACAGGAAAATTAAAGAGGTCTTAGGAGAAAGAAGCAGCAGCTGTATGAATATCAAGAGCTCGGATGGAAAACCAGTACTAAGCAAAGAAGGGAAAGCTGCAAGGTAGAAGGAGTATATAGAGGGTGTATATAAGACAGTTGTACTTGATGGTAATAGTATAGAAAGGACAGAGGACGTAGACAAGGATGAGATTGGAGATATGACTCTGTGAGAAAAATTTGACCGAGCAGTGAAAGACGTATGTTGAAACAACGCCCCAGGGGTAGATAACATTCTGTCATGACTAACAATAGACTTGGGAGAGCCAGCCATTACAAAACTATTCCATATGGAGTGCAAGATGTATGAGACAGGCGAAATATCATCAGACTACAAAAAAAATGTAATAATTCCAATTTCAAAGAAAGCAGGCACTGACAGATTGCTACTTCCTATAAAGAAGACACATCAAGTTGCAGTCGAGATGCTGTCTGGTGGAGTGTGCAGGGACTAGACTGCCAACAGGTACAGCATCAGGAGGTTGTGGGGCAGCAAGGATATTGGAATACATCCGAATTGTGAATTAGATTAGGAAATGAGACACTTAAAGTAGTAGATCAGTTTTGCTACTTGTGCAAAGTCAAGATGATATAAAATGTTGACTAGCAATGTCAAAAAAAGCATTTCTGAAGAAAAGAAATTCGTTAACTCAAATATAGGCCTAATAGTTAGGAAGTCTTTTCTAAAGGTATTTCTCTGGAGTTTGTCATGCATGGAAGCAAAGCATGGATGATAAACAGATCAGACAAGAAGAGAGTAGAGGCTTTTGAAATATGGTGCTACACAAGAAAGTAGGTTAGATCGATAGATTATATGAAGGGAAGTTGGGGGAGGGGGGAGGTGAAAATCACACAGGGAGACCAAGAGATTAATACAGTAAGCAGATTCAGATGGATGTAGGTTGCAATAGCTGTACACAGATGAAGATAGTTGCACAGGATTGAGTAGAATGAAAAGCTGCATCAAACCAGTCTTCAGACTGAAGACCACAACAATAATATAATAAATTCAGACCAAATGAGAAGTACACAGCACAGTAAATGGTGCCCAAACAGTTGAATAAATTTGCAGTTTACCCATCTCTGTTGGCAATGTAGGTGTGTATACTCACATGCTAAGATTGCAAACAATCGTAAAGGTGCCAAATGGTATCCTGTGACAGATTGTCCCAAGCATCTTGGGCCTTTTGTTGCAGTGTGTTAAACTGGTGAGGCATATAGTGATCTTACTGGCAAGGGCAGTTGTTGTTCATCATGAAGAGCATGTTGCATCGCAGCAGCTGTATGTGGATGTGCATTATATTGCTGAAAAACCACATCACCTTCCTAATGAAGCAATTGCCTTCAGCATGTGGTCACTGTCTGTGTAATGTAGCAGGCACTGGTTACTTTACCTCTTTCACAACACCAGAGTAGCCATGTTTAGCTGTGCTGTGGTTTCAGTGGTAGTCTGTGGTCGTATTCTGGCTGCAAGCAGATGGTTTCCAGTGGCTGTGATGACACAGTGGATGCAATAAGTGCTCAGATTTTATCCCTGATTGAAGTTTGGCCTTCCATCATTGCCTGCACAATGCATCTATCTTGATGTTCATACTATGTAGAAGTCCAGAATCTGATCTGCAGGTGTGGGAATATTCCGTAGACCACAGCTGAAAGTTGTGACATGAATATGTTGTGCCCAACATATCCATTGATATGCACATCCAACTACTTGTAGGCTCACAATGTGATAACACTCAAATGATTGATGCTGTTGAACAGGAGTAGGTACTCATCAGTGGGGCATTGTAATATCCACCTCTAAACTCAGCAGAGTTAATGATGTATTGTGACTGTAGTGAAATGAGCAAGGGAATCAAACATATGACCAAATCATGTAGTTTTATAATTATTTATTTATTAATGTTATGACACACTGGTCCACACTAGGTTGAGAAACATCACTGCCAATTGCTGCAATCCCAAAAAGTCTCACCAGTGCTTCTCTGTCATATTCTTTTAACCAAATTGCTTTTAATGATTCCTCTCTCTTTGTCTGACTGCCCAAGATTTCCCTTGACCAGATCCTGTCCTCACTTTTTGTTCAAATTCAACATACCAAGATTTGTGTCCTCCCCTTACATGTTGTTTCAGATCATTATGGCTTGAAGTGTGAGCCCTAATTGTTGATCTTTTAGGCAAGCACAATTTACAGTCAAGTGTTTGCTCTCCCCATTTGGATACAAAATTAATGTAACCACTTTAATGCAACCATAGATATTCATCAGTTGTAGAGCTAGAATCTGATTCCATCATGTAGTTTAAAATCAATCCACTAAACAAAAGTAGTGTGTAACCTGATCTCAGTTAACATACAATCATAAACAGCCAACACCTAATTATTCTCACTCATGCTTGACTGTTTGCATTGATCACGTGCAATTGATTTTAGCCACACACCTACTTGCCCCGAACTTGCCACAACATGATTTCTGAAGATGGTAATTGATGATTAATGGTCATGTGCCCAACTATGCTGAAAAGACTTAGTTTCTGTATGATTGAAGTGATCCATGTAACTTTGATGGGGTTCCTGAACAGTCTTACAGTTGCACATACATCTGCAATAAATTTCGTTTTGGGATCAGTTTTGATACCTATTGAAGAAAGCCCATACTTCTGTTCAAGTGTGACTTGAAGAATTTCAGGTTGACTTTGATCACTTTTGAATTCATAATCACCTGTAATATTACAGATAATTTGCAATTTTGTAATGGATTGTGATTCAGTGCAAAGTGTAGCATCTGGTGAAAATTTTTCACAGTATGACGAAATTACAAAATTCCTGTGAACACAATTCAGGACTTACATTAATCCATTTACAGGTGAATCACAGGGGTAGGGTGGCATAGACATGGCCTTACACCATCTGCAACTACATCTACATCTATATTCTGCAAACCACTGTCCCATTGTACCAGTTATTAGGGGTTCTTCCTGTTCCATTCATGTATGGAGTGCAGGAAGAATGATTGTGTGAATGCCTCTGTGCATGTAGTTATTATCCTAATCCTATTGTCATGATCTGTGTGTGAAGAATATACAGGGGATTGTAGTATTATTCCTAGAGTCACCATTTAAAGTTGGTTCTTGAAACTTTGTTAGTAGACTTTCTTGGGATACTTTACACCTGTCTTCAACAGTGTTCAGTTCCTTCAGTATCTCTGTGACACTCTTCCATGGATTAAACAAACTTGTGACTATTTGTGCTGCCCTTCTCTGCAACCCAAGACCTATGATATTCCCAAACTGGGACAAAACTTGATAGTGACACTCCTCCTCCCCCTTGAGCGTTTCAGATAGGACACCAAGAATTAAAAAAAAAAAAAAAAAAAAAAAATTGATGTTTCAAAATTATGCTCATTTTGTACTGCACATCTTTTTGGTGAGTTTGATATATGAAACATATGTGTTTGATGAAATGTAAGACATGTTATTTGGTCTTAAGTGTGCCAAAATGCAGTGGCATGCCTCTTCACACAGCATTCTTCTATTGCATGAACTGTATTTTGCTCTGTGGAATCCAAACGTGTATGTTTCGTAATGGAAGCCATAAAAGCAGTGGAAATGAAAATGGTCATTTTTATGTATGTCATTTATATAAATAACACTACAGAATATGAATATAATAGAGGGAAACATTCCACATGGGAAAATTATATCTAAAAACAAAGATGATGAGACTTACCAAACAAAAGCGCTGGCAGGTCGATAGACACACAAACATACACACAAAATTCAAGCTTTCGCAACAAACGGTTGCTTCATCAGGAAAGAGGGAAGGAGAGGGAAAGACGAAAGGATGTGGGTTTTAAGGGAGAGGGTAAGGAGTCATTCCAATCCCGGGAGCGGAAAGACTTACCTTAGGGGGAAAAAAGGACAGGTATACACTTGCGAGTGCACACACACACACACACACACACACACACACACACACACACACACACACACACACACACACACATCCATCCATCCACACATACACCAGGTGTACCCTCTTTCCTGATGAAGCAACCGTTTGTTGCGAAAGCTTGAATTTTGTGTGTATGTTTGTGTGTCTATCGACCTGCCAGCGCTTTTGCTTGGTAAGTCTCATCATCTTTGTTTTTAGATACACTACAGAATATAATTCATAAAGTACCAATATCAAATGCGTATTATGTCTACTACAAGCAAAAAGTTTTATGTTAGGAAATAGTTTCACATTTAATTCATACACTCCAATTCCTCAAGCATGAGATTGGAAAGTAGTGTTAGTTCAAAATTTTTATAAAAATTTGGGATTGTCATATTCTTCAGTATAATCTGTGTGATGTCCATGTTTCTTCTCCTTTCTCTTTCTAACAAATGATCTTTTCATTACTAATTCCATAATCAAGTAAGTTGTGAAAACTTATTCTCTGGTTAACTTCACTAACCAGTTCAGTTATCCCATGTTTATTCTCCAGTTAGGCATTATTACATGCCTGTACAAAGCATTTTCTGTGCTATTCTTAAAACAGAGTTTAAGGAGCTGCAGACTAGGGATCACCTTTAGTAGTGTGACAAAAATTTTGTGTCATAATTTCATTTTCTCAGATATACCAACAAGATAATATGTAATATTTCTTACCTGTTATTCCTGTTAGTTGTTTATTCACATTCTGATAATCTGAATCTATATATTTCACTAATGATTAAAATAATGTTTATCATTTGCATACCCAATCAAGCACATAAACAAACAGTGATTGCCATTCACCTGTTTGAGTTTATTCAGCTCAGCTTGTGTGCCCTGTCACCTTTAGTCTGCATGAAAGATTTTTATTTCTAGATGTGATGGGGATTCCCCTGGCAGACACATCACATACACTGTTTATACATTCAAAAATCAACTTAAGATTCATTCAGAAATCAATTTAAAATGTGTTAAAAAATGTTCAAAAACCAACCTGAATAATCGCTAGACCAACATGTGCTAGATGCTAGGCGCTTTTAGTATGTCATGTGAGAAAAGTGGGTTTCACATGATCATTATTTTTTCCAGAATTCATGCTGGTTGGCACTGAGGAGGCCATTCTGTTCAAGATACCTCATTCTACAACAAATCAATGTCAAGGATATTGAATGGTAGTTTTGCGGACCCCTTCTACAACCCTTCTTGTGGACAGGTGTGACCTGAGCTTTTTTCCAAAAACTGGACACAGTTTTTTATTCAAGGGATGTGTGATAGATGATAGTTGGAAGAGGGCAACTTGGACACAAATTCAGTATAGAATCTGACAGGGATTCCATCAGGTCCTGGAGCTTTGTTCAGTTTCAACAATTTCAGTTGCTTCTCAACATCACTGACACTAATACTGTTTTTATTCATCTTTTCAGTGGTGCGAGGATTAAATTGAAGCACTTCTCCTGGGTTTTCCTTTGTAAAGGTATATTTGAAAATAGAATTACGCATTTCAGCTTTTGCTTTACTGCCCTCAGTTTCAGCTCCTGTCTCATTTGCTAGGGACTGGACACTTCACTTTGGTGCCACTAACAGCCTTTACATATGACCAGAATTTCTTTGGGTTCTGTGAAATATCATTTGACAATATTCTGATACAGTAGTACTATCTCTTGACAGCCAAATGCTTGTCATTCAGCATCTCCCTATCTAAAGCCCTACGCTTTGTTTTACGCCTATTATGCAGCAGTCTTTGTTCCTTTAGAAGTTTCTTTACAGAGACTGTGTACCATGGAGGTTTCCTTTCACTGTGGACTGTTCCACTGAGTACATATCTATTCAATGCATGGTCAGCTATTCTTTTAAACTTGAGCCATAGTGCCTGTACATGCTCTTGCCCTGTGCTGAAATTTTCAAGTTTTTCATTGAGATATGACACTACTGCTGTTTTATATAGGTAACTGTTCATTTATATATAAAAACAAAGATGAGGTGACTTACCGAACAAAAGCGCTGGCAGGTCGATAGACACACAAACAAACACAAACATACACACAAAATTCAAGCTTTCGCAACAAACTGTTGCCTCATCAGGAAAGAGGGAAGGAGAGGGGAAGACGAAGGAAGTGGGTTTTAAGGGAGAGGGTAAGGAGTCATTCCAATCCCGGGAGCGGAAAGACTTACCTTAGGGGGAAAAAAGGACAGGTATACACTCGCACACACGCACATATCCATCCACACATACAGACACAAGCAGACATATTTAAATATGTCTGCTTGTGTCTGTATGTGTGGATGGATATGTGCGTGCGTGTGTGCGAGTGTATACCTGTCCTTTTTTCCCCCTAAGGTAAGTCTTTCCGCTCCCGGGATTGGAATGACTCCTTACCCTCTCCCTTAAAACCCACTTCCTTCGTCTTCCCCTCTCCTTCCCTCTTTCCTGATGAGGCAACAGTTTGTTGCGAAAGCTTGAATTTTGTGTGTATGTTTGTGTTTGTTTGTGTGTCTATCGACCTGCCAGCGCTTTTGTTCGGTAAGTCACCTCATCTTTGTTTTTATATATAATTTTTCCCACGTGGAATGTTTCCTTCCATTATATTGATAACTGTTCATTTATATCTTTCTGCTTGGTTTAGTTGTCCTTTGTACTTTGGTAATCATTTTTGCCACAACTGCAACACAGTTATTGATACTAGTTTCCATCTGGACATCATCAAAGATCTGTTTGTTTCAATTACTCGTAGATACAATATGTTCCTATCATGAGTGGGGTTCCTTACCATCTGTTTTAGGTAGTTCTCAGCCCACCACTAACAAAACTGTAATTTTCCCAATTAATTGTTGGATATTCAAGTCTCCAAATGCACTGGAGCTTTCTCTAAAGTTTTCTATTACGCCAGGAGGTGAGTCTGGTGGGTGAGGGATGGATCAATTATCATTTTATGCCTGATACTGAGTATTGCCTAGACAATCCCACATGCAGCTTCAATTTGATGATATGAGTTTCTTGTCTACTGCAACAAATCCACAACTTCCGTTTTTCATTTACCTGTACTTTTCAGATACACTTAAATTGTCCTCAAAAATCTCACTGCTGTCAATTTCAGGTTTCCATCAGCTGTCTGTATTATGTGAGCTTCACTGCTTTTCATGAATACTACAAACTCTAGTACTTTGTCACAAATGCTTCAGCAGTTTACCATTATGGTTTTAACACTCTGACCTGTGGGAGGCATTTCTTTCAATATTACACTTATCTACAGCTATCATTATCTGGATTGGGTGGAAAGTTGCCTAATCTAAAAAAAAACCATATGTGCACCCTGCACACAATCAGCTACCTGAATAGTAGAGTAGCCTCTGATGTGTAGTGCACAGCTGAACCATTTAGGGGGCACTACAGTTCTCAACCTTATGATGCAAGTCCAGGAAATCACAGCCTGGCTTGTCACAAAACTTTCAAAGACTCTGATTCAGTCCTTCCACACAACTCAGAACCAAAGGCCACAATCAGTTCTGGGGACAGTGCTGCAAATTGTGAGCTTCATTGAAACTCCATGCGCAAGGCTGTCTTCTCAACCATCTCTGCCAGTTGCTGGAGTGACCCAAGTATGACCTTGGAGCCAAGATGACAGGCACCATTTGCCCCCAATGTGTGCCACAATCTGCAGTTGATTGCATCTTTTTTCTCAGTACCTGCTGGACAGCCTCTTTAGTGTGTTGAATGAGGCTCTCAGACATACACACTGATAGCACCTAGCATCCTTCCCTGTCACTTGCTGCCATTTCTATAAGGGGTACCATCATTTGCCATATGTTTGAACAGCTGTTGATTAATAGACCCCTATCCTTTTGTGTTTGCCTCCTCTTGACACCGGACATAATAGGTTTTCCCAAAATAGATGTAGTGACTCCCAGTGATTCAGTTTCAGTTTCAATGAGACAGAGTACCTCAAACTTGTTGGTTAATATGTTAATTATAATTGTCATGTAATAACAGATCACATTGCTTATTATAAGAGAATGTTTACATTGCCTCATAAAAGTTTGTAGTAGAGTCATTGTCACTAGAATTATTTGTAGTTTATTTGAAATCCACATAAATGAATTAAAATATATTTTTGTCTTATTGTGACAGGAACATTTAACACTTCATAGTTTTTTCTTCTCATTTAGGTCACTTTTCACAAATGATATGGAGGAGCAGCAAAGAACTTGGTATGGGGATAGCACGCTCCAAAAATGGAAGAGCTATAATTGTAGCAAATTACAATCCACGTGGAAATTACATTGGCCAGTTTGTGAGCAATGTACCCAAACCTCTTTGAACAGTCCATTGTAATGAGAATATAATTTATAAGCAGTTTTGTAAGACAACTGCAAGAATTTTCCTCTTTGTTCCAAATGTGCAGTACAATTATACATCATTCCTCATAGCTAATTCAGCTAAGATTTTTGTAAACAAAAACTTATTTTGTGAACTGTATGTGCATACTGCAAGCTGTTTAGAAATAGTACTCACAGAGCTTGCCCATGCACTTTGCAATTAGAAATATATATTTTTTATCTTTCTGTTTTTAGCCAAACAGACCAACATCAAAGTTGTCGTTTTGTGATATTCATCAGTCTAAAACATCTTAGTTCAGCATTTAAGCAGTAGATTAGTGTATCATTTTGTTAATTTAATGATTATTCTATATAGTTAACATAGATAAAATCAAATCATCTCCACAGAGGACAAGTTGTTTATCAACACTGTGGCCATGTATGCTTTAGGAAGTTATTGCTCTTTTTTTTCATGTACATTAAAGAGCCAACTAGCAGCACTTCTAGCTTTAATTGGAACAGAATGCTTCCAAAACTCTTGTAACTATCTCAGTTAACCAAAGAATATATGTATTTGAAAATAGTACACAGTTTTCTCAAACATACTAAATATTTGCATTTGTTAATTTTTTTGTGGTGGCAAAAGAAGTAATGTTCTCTTGAGTACTGTCATTTGTAAGTGTGAAGAGCAAGGACTTCTGGAAAAGTCAAACACTATAAGAGACTGTGGATACTATTTCTCTGTTGTAAGATGATGATGGGGATGAATTAATTATTAAAAGACTGAAGATTATTTGTGTTTTGGCAAACCAAAGAACATTATTGAAGGATTTTGTTATGGTTAATGTCAGTAATACTTTTGCAGTAGATAATTATAAAAGAAGTTATATATGTTGTCTTGCCAGATAACACATTAAAATGCTGTCATACATTTGTATAATGTGTGAGTCTGCCACATGTGTAATAATGCAGTCTGTGCTTGGAACTTTATTTCAGTCTTTTTTCTTTATAAATGATTTTATTAGGATATTTTATAGAGCACCATACATGTTGCTTGTTGAGCTTCTAATTTAAGTTTTTTCCCATTTTTTTTAAAAAGTTTTAGAGCAGTATGCCAAGTTTAGGTGTTTACACAACCTATAACTCACTTCATGGATATTGACAAGGTGAACTGCATTTTGATTTAGTTACGCTTAAAGAACCACACCCGTACTCCAGATACCAACTTCAGAACCTAGGCAGTTCCTGACCAGAAACAATTATAGTTTTAAATACAGTGGAAATCAAGAAGAATGTTAAAAGGTGTGACTAGATCCAAATTCAGTCAGTTTCGAGTTTTGACTCTTGTTAAACAATATATTTTACAGTTTCAAATCTCTATGTGTTTACCCCTGCTCGTGGCGTATGCAACAGCCAAAATTATTTGTCAGGAGAATGAGCAATTCTATGCTTCAGACAGCTTATTGATTTTACAGTGTGAACAAACAGTTCACCACTAGTACAGTACTTTATTGCCAAGACTATGTCAATATGTGTTTCAGTTGCTTGCTACATACTTCACTTGTATACAGAGTGATGTGAAAACCTCTTCAACATTTGCAGTTCTTGATGTACACTAGATCCCTTAATCTATAATTTTTCACTGTTTTGATTGTTCATTTCTCAGGGAGAAAATATTGTGTGTGGTGTGTATGTGTGTTTATGTTTCTTAAGCGATTTCCTTTCAACACGTATTTGGTATTTTTCATCCTGGAGGTAGGTACTGGTCAGCCATAATGTCTCCCTGTAATTATACAGTTTTCGTTTTTATACAGTTATTATTTTTTTCTGCCACTTCATCTCTGGCCAGCAAGCAAGTTTTGACGTTTAACCTTTGCAAATCTCAGCAACCATATGTCTTTTCCATTTCATACTGATGTTTGAGACTGCTGTACCTGACACTATTTGATATGCTTCCAAAAGCAATAAAATTCAACAAAAAATTAACAACACAAGTACATTAAGTAAAGAACAGTTTACCTGAATTCAAGCAAGTAACATAAAAAATCATAACTTTTACGCACATTCAATTGAAGAGAAATAATAAAGATGATTTTGTGCTATTGACTCTCAAAACTTTTGCTGTTCAGTCCTATGTGTCACCTATATTGTTGTTTTATGAAATGTATAAAACATATTAGGTACAGAAATTTTTCTTCTTTTATAAATTTTGTCTTAGTAGGCACTGAAAATGAAGCAGTTGTGGGGATGTAGTTTTAAAAGAGAAAGTAAAGAATTCTAACAGTTATTTTTGTGTGACATAGTTTGATCTGTGATTGTCAAAAACACATTCCATGAAACATTCTCATAACAGTTTCTGTATTCCATTATTTTATTTTTCAGAAATCAGACATGTATGGTCTTAGGTAATTTGTATTAGATTCAGTAAATTTGCTGGGATACTAAGCTCACTCTGTAAATATTGTTTTATCTATTACTTGCAATTTTGCTTATAAACTGCTGATTGGAAATACAGTAAACAATTTAGAAGTTAATGAATAAAATATATTCCACTTCAAAACAAAAGTTTCAATTTCTTGTTGAGGATTTGGAAGACTGACTGACTGGCCAATTTCTCATGCACATTCTGCTGAACTATCAGTAATGTAAGTTTATGGAAAAGATGTAAATACTTGTATTATGTGTATACAAAATTTCTTAACTTTGTTGTCTGTTATACTGCTGTTAAATGATATTTTGTATTTTAAGAGCCTGTACAATAATTTTCTCATGTAAATTATTAAAGTATTACAGAAACAGTCTTTGGCAGTTTGAGTTACAATACTCTGATCTTTCTTTTAACTGGTAACCATGAAGTTTAAAGTGGAAGAAGTCAGTACATCTCCCAACAGTGACACTTTTTATAAATTCTATTTTTATACATCCATTAAACAAATGTTTTATATTTATTGCACATGGAGGACTGTACATGTGACCATGTGACATGAATACATGTGAAACAGATCTAAATATAAATTTTTATTTGCCATTCGGGATCACAGGATCTCAGAAAAATTGTTAGAGAGAGAGAGAGAGAGAGAGAGAGAGAGAGAGAGAGAGAGATAGATAAATATCTATGTAGAAAATACAGCTACAGGCTTTGCTCATGGGTACTGATAATAATTACAGATTTTACTGTCGAGGAAAAATCACCAACTTTACCTAGTATTTTAAGCACAGGAAAGCAAATCTGCAAGATATCATGCAAAAAATTCAGGCCCTTATTCTCATGGTACACGGTTATGACCTTCTGAAAGTACAGCTTTTAAACAGACACATGCATCTCTTGTTTGTCATTTGCCCTGACCCACTTGTCTGCTTAATGCCCAAGTGCAAAGTACTGTACAGCAGAGTGAGTAAGAGGTTTGTATTGATAACGACCACAAAACATCAAAGGTTGTTGCTGGAAGACTGTGATTAACAAGTCACCAGCCAAGCATTATCTAAGGCACGTTTGACTCCCAATGTGCACAGAGGCAAGGGAGGAATAATATTTTACTCGCATATCATAAAATAAAACCTATAAAGACTGAAGTAATACATAGGAAATTGTCTCCCAATCTTGTTGGTACATGGCATGTAGAGTTTCTGAAAATAACTTGGACCCCAAACCTCTCTGCCATAATAGTTGCTATTCAGATTTCCCTTGTTATACATCAAAATATTCAACATATTCAAAAATACAAGTTGTCTCAAATGGTGACCAAACTATAACACTTTGCACACATCTGCAATGCAACTGAACAATGTACACTGTCAAATTGCAGCCATTGCGGTAGCTTATAACACATATGTGGCCATTACTCACTATGTGGTGGAAGAGGAATAATTCAGAAACCGATTGCAGTCAGGCATTTGGGTTTCTTGGACAATGGACATTCTGGGACAACAGACAATGTCATGCTGTCAATACTAACACATCCACAACTAAACTACTGCAGTTCTCTTGTGGATGAAGCTGCACTGTTTCTTGTAGGCACGTGAGCAATTTAACAGTCAACTCACCCAGTGGTTACATTATGTGATTTAGTACCTGCTGACAATCTCTTAGTCACAAGTTCCACATGTGCATCAGTGTCAGAGAAATACCTCCTGCTGTCTGGGTTCAGAGGTCATCCTCAGTTCGTACAGGCAGTTGGCGGAATTGGTGAAGGCAGAAAGCCTTGCTCGCGGGGTGGAATCTGAGCTAACTATTTGTAGTATCGTTCCCAGAACCGATCACGGTCCTCTTGTTTGGAGCCGAGTAGAAGGCTTAAACCAGAGGCTCAGACGATTCTGTGGAGATCTGGGGTGCAAATTTCTCTACTTCCGCTATTGGGTGGAGAAATGGAGGGTCCCCCTGAATAGGTCAGGCGTGCACTACACGCTGGAAGCAGCTACAAGGGTAGCGGAGTACGTGTGGAGTGCACATGTGGGTTTTTTAGGTTAGTGAATTCCCTCCCTAGGCTCGACAAGACGCCTCCTGAAACGTGGCAAGGTAGGAGTAGGCAAAATCCAACAGCGAATAACGATCTTAATGTGCTAATAGTAAACTGCAGGAGCGTCTATAGAAAGATCCCAGAACTGCTCTCATTAATAAATGGCCACAATACTCATATAGTACTAGGGACAGAAAGTTGACTGAAACCAGACGTAAACAGTAATGAAATCCTAAACTCAGATTGGAATGTATACCGCAGAGACAGGCTGGACAGTGAAGGGGGAGGCGTGTTTATAGCAATAAGAAGTGCAATAGTATCGAAGGAAATTGACGGAGATCCGAAATGTGAAATAATTTGGGCGAAGGTCACGGTTAAAGCAGGCTCAAACGTGGCAATTGGATGTCTCTATAGGCCCCCTGGCTCAGCAGCTGTTGTGGCTGAGAACCTGAAGGATAATTTGGAAAATATTTTGAGTAGATTTCGCCACCATGTTATAGTTCTGGGTGGAGATTTTAATTTGCCGGATATAGACTGGGAGACTCAAACGTTCATAACGGGTGGCACGGACAAAGAATCCAGTGAAATATTTTTAAGTGCTTTATCTGAAAGCTACCTTGAGCAGTTAAACAGAGAACCGACTTGTGGCGATAACATATTAAACCTCCTGGTGACAAACAGACCTGAACTATTTGAAACAGTTAACACAGAACAGGGAATCAGCGATCATAAAGCGGTTACTGCATCGATGATTTCAGCCATAAATAGAGATATTAAGAAAGGTAGGAACATTTTTCTGTTTAGCAAAAGTGACAAAAAGCAGATTACAGAGTACCTGATGGCTCAACACAAAAATTTTGTCTCAAGTCCAGGTAGTGTTGAGGATCAGTGGACAAAGTTCAAAGCCATCGTACAATATGCGTTAGATGAGTATGTGCCAAGTAAAATCATAAGAGATGGAGAATAGCCACCGTGGTACAACAAAAAAATTCCGGCGGAAGCAAACGGAACTTCACAGCAAACATAAACGTAGCCAAAGCCTTGCAGACAAACAAAAATTACGTGAAGCGAAATGTAGTGTGAGGAGGGCTATGCGAGAGGTGTTCAATGAATTCGAAAGTAAAGTTCTATGTACTGACTTGGCAGAAAATCCCAAGAAATTTTGGTCTTGTGTCAAAGCGGTAGGTGGATCAAAACAAAATGTCCAGACACACTGTGACCAAAATGGTACTGAAACAGAGGATGACATACTAAAGGCCGAAACACTAAATGTCTTTTTCCAAAGCTGTTTCACGGAGGAAGACTGCACTGTAGTTCCTTCTCTAGATTGTCGCACAGATGACAAAATGGTAGATATCGAAATAGACAACAGAGAAACAATTAAAATCGCTCAAAAGAGGGAAGGCCGCTGGACCTGATGGGATGCCAGTTCAATTTTACACAGAGTACGCGAAGGAACTTGACCCCCTTCTTGCAGTGATGTACCGTAGGTCTCTAGATGAGTGTAGCATTCCAAAGTATTGGAAAAGAGGACAGGTCATCCCCATTTTCAAGAAGGGACGTTGAACAGATGTGCAGAACTATAGACCTATATCTCTAACATTGATCAGTTGTAGAATTTTGGAACACATATTATGTTCGAGTATAATGACTTTTCTGGAGACTAGAAATCTACTCTGTAGGAATCAGCATGGGTTTCAAAAAAGACGGTCGTGTGAAACACAGTTCGCGCTATTCGTCCACGAGACTCAGAGGGCCATAGACACGGGTTCCCAGGTAGATGGCATGTTTCTTGACTTCCGCAAGACGTTCGATATAGTTCCCCACAGTCGTTTAATGAACAAAGTAAGAGCATATGGACTATCAGACAAATTATGTGATTGGATTGAAGAGTTCCTAGATAACAGAATGCAGCATGTCATTCTCAATGGAGAGAAATTTTCCGAAGTAAGAGTGATTTCAGGTGTGCCGCAGGGGAGTGTCGTAGGACCGTTGCTATTCACAATATACATAAATGACCTTGTGGATGACATCGGAAGTTCACTGAGGCTTTTTGCGGATGATGCTGTGGTATATCGAGAGGTTGTAACAATGGAAAATTGTACTGAAATGCAGGAGGATCTGCAGCGAATTGACGCATGGTGCAGGGAATGGCAATTGAATTTCAATGTAGACAAGTGTAATGTGCTGCGAATACATAGAAAGATAGATCCCTTATCATTTTGCTACAAAATAGCAGGTCAGCAACTGGAAGCAGTTAATTCCATAAATTATCTGGGAGTACGCATTAGGAGTGATTTAAAATGGAGTGATCATATAAAGTTAATCATTGGTAAAGCATATGCCAGGCTGAGATTCATTGGAAGAATCCTAAGGAAATGCAATCCGAAAACAAAGGAAGTAGGTTACAGTACGCTTGTTCACCCACTGCTTGAATACTGCTCAGCAGTGTGGGATCCGTACCAGATAGGGTTGATAGAAGAGATAGAGAAGATCCAACGGAGAGCAGCACGCTTCGTTACAGGATCATTTAGTAATCGCGAAAGCATTACGGAGATGATAGATAAACTTCAGTGGAAGACTCTGCAGGAGAGACGCTCAGTAGCTCGGTACGGGCTTTTGTTGAAGTTTCGAGAACATACCTTCACCGAAGAGTCAAGCAGTATATTGCTCCCTCCTACATATATCTCGCGAAGAGACCATGAGGATAAAATCAGAGAGAATAGAGCCCACACAGAAGCATACCAACAATCCTTCTTTCCACGAACAATACGAGACTGGAATAGAAAGGAGAACCGATAGAGATACTCAAGGTACCCTCCGCCACACACCGTCAAGTGGCTTGCAGAGTATGGATGTAGATGTAGATGTGGATGTCATGAGAGAGTGGCGTAAAGAACTAAAAGAGAAAATCATCAAAGGAATCCATGTAGGACAAGGAAGAGGAAGATTTGAGGTGAAATGTATCCCTTTTTGCTGACAATATTGCAGTAATTACTAAGGACAAAAGAGTTGCAAGGATAATGATAGAAACACTTCATTTAATTGCAGCTAAAACTGGATTATTAATATCATATGAGAAAATGGACTACATTGAGCATATATACAATTATAACATGGGAACATAAAAAGAGTTGATAAGTTTATGTATTTGGGAGAATGGATACAATAAAATGAGTTAGACAACACCACAAGTAAGGAAAGATTAAAGAAAATGGAATTAGCATACAAACTCACCCAAAACTGATATAATATAATAAAAGATCAATATCATTTCAGTCAAAAATTAAGCACTACACAACAGTAATTGAACTGGAAGCACTTTACAGGTATGAATGACTAACACTGAATAAAAAGAGGTAACCAAAAGAACTAGAAAAGAAAATTTTAGGACCACAAGAAAACACAGATAATGACTAGTCACAGAGGAGAAATGAAGATCTTTACGCAAACGTAGAAACAATCACAGACACAATAAGAAAGAGGGGATTAAAATGTTACAGTCATATTTACAGAACGAATAATAATTGGCTAACAAAGAAAATCTTTAATTTAATTTTCAAATGGCATGGCTAGAAGAGATACGAAAAGACTCAAGAAAACTTAACATCACAGAAGACACCGATGAACAGAGGTAGGCCATTGGCCAATGCATGAAGAAGTTCTGGTAAGATAAAAAGTAAAAGATTGTCCTTCATCTTAGGTTCTAAGCAGTCTACAGTTGGCCAAATTCTGTAATAAAAAAATTAATGTATTAAGTTTATTATCCTAGTTACCTCTGTTACTGTGAAAATGTTTGCTAAGCAATGAAAAAGCAATGTAAAATCAGTAAAATGTATAATAAAAAATGTGGAGTAATGAACAGTTGCAAATGTACTTTGATGTGGCTTTGTTGCTGCAGGAACAGCTCAGTAAAACATCACGCCACTCCGCCATTGCATTGAGTGAACCAATACATGAGGTGCATAATGGGCAACTCTTCATGAGTAAATCTATCTTACTGTTGTGTATCACCGTTAATATTTAACTGACACTGCAAGAAAAACAAACTAGAGACAAAACCAAGCCGTACTGAAAGCAAGGTTTAGGGTGAAGAGTAAAGTGGGTATTATTTTTGTCAACAGCAAGCACCATGCATGGAGGAACAAAGTTTGTTTCCAAATAGACTCTTCGTGTAAACTGTTGACATTTGCACTGATATGTAGATACAGTCAGTGCAATATAGATACAAAGATAATTGGTGTAAGAATTGAAAAAAGCATGCAATTACTCTGTAATGATCCAGTGGAGAGCATGAGACCCTTATATCAAAATAACCAGAAAATATCCCTGAACAATCTCAGAAGTTTGGGTTCACCCATAGAATTGGTTGTAGGCAAGGAGGTCAACATAAAAGATAGTGAAATGCAATACAGACAAGGAGAAAGTTCTAAAAAGTACACCATTTCACGTCGATATTTCATAGAAGTTCAATTTTCATATATGAGGACAAAATGCTAAAAGACCATATCATGTTTATAATGTTGATCTACAGAATATGGAAACGGTTAATGCTGACACTAAAAGTCAAGTTTCTAAAAGTCAAAGATTCCTTATTCAGCCATCAGCTCTGGGAATAAAGATTAAATATGGTATAGAAGACAGCTGCTTAATACAAAAAATTAAAAAGATGGATTTCCTAATGACAGTTTGGGCAATTTTTTCCCTAATGACAATAAGAATATGAATCTCAGCAGTCTTCTATGTTAATTATATTTTAACTCCACCAAAGAACCTATCACTCCCATTTGTAGCTTTCATACTCAGTAGTGGCTGTGCCCACCCCTTCCCTGTGTCACAGAGCTTGTTGAGGTGGGATGGCTCATGTGCCTCAGTAATACAAGTTGCTGTATCACATGTGCAACCACAATGGAAAGACCCGAATAACCTATGGTACCTGAAGAGGGGCAGAAGTCTTTTGATAAGGATCATTGACTGACTTGGCCCTGTAACATTAGCCAACATGGCCTTGCTGTGCTGGTACTTCAAACGGCTGAAAGCAAACGGAAGCTGCAGATGTTATTTTGCCTCAGAGCATGCAGCTCTACTGTATGGTTACATAATGATGGCATGCTCTTGGACAAAACATTCTGGGGGTAAAACAGTTCCACCATTTGTATTTCTGGGCAGGGACTCTGATGCTTTGGACGACTTAAAGTGGCAAAGTATGTGTGTAAACTCCCACTCTAACGATGAGACTTACTTGAGATGGTCAGCCGACTTCCCTTGATGGTTAGCTTGCTGTTGCAACCTCCTTTCATCTTGTTCTCCAAAGTATATTTGCTAGTAACAGGAATTTCTCAAGACTCTTTCTACTTATAAAAACAAGCAGACCTATGCAGTTTCTTTTGCTTCACTTCATGACCTATATTTGAACATCAAATTTTTACAAATCTCATTCACCACATAAACAAGTACTATCAAGTAAGGTTAGAAACAAAGTTCATTTACACATAAGGTAAGCTTGGCTTGATAACCATGCCCTTTCTCAATATGAATCTGAATACATGTCTTATCCTTTCCAAGTCCAAAACGAGCATTAATTAACAATATCTCAACTGTTCTTTTTTTTCACTACAATCGTCAAAGTTATAAAACAGCACAGACTACACAAACACTTCTTGTTCTTCCACTATGGCTTCCATGGCATGACCGGCAAACACTTGTTGGTGCCGTTCGACTGCCACGTCTATAGTCATCTCACAATAAACTTCAAACCCACACACACAGACAGGTGATGGGCAATAAATAGCCTCTCTCACACTTATATTTAAATTATCGTGTGTTTCAGATGGTAGAAGACCGAGTGGTTCTAGAATTTATGCAGAAATTCTTGAAACACTACATATTCCCCTCCTCATATCGAACACACGATATTTTATACACAATCATTATGTTCAATATCATACATAATAACAATTCACATTTTAAAAGTATTCATTTATTACATAGGTTTTTTTTTTCACCCTTACATCTTTGTACTCTCTAGAGAAAGCTTCTGCTTGTTGTCTTTCTACTGATTTCTTACTCTACCTTGTTTTTTTAGAACATAAGCATTTATTTATGATTTCATTCCACATTAATATTACTTAGGAATTGTAAGGACTCTTTCTTTAACTCCAATAGCAAACTTCAGGTGTTCATGACACTTGAGTACTTTATTCTTTATTCTAAATCTTTGTACTACCTCTTTAGTACGTAATAGACTCATTATTTATAGACTTTAGTTTGAAGGAACTGTGGGCAAAATTCACTTCTTAATACCTTATCAACTCCCTAGAGTCCTCCTCTACTCATCAACTTCTATGCCTGTAATAGATACAATATCTGGATGCACTATTCAGTAGAGAATATGTTTACTTAGGCTATACGAGTCCCACTATCTTACAATTCTTTGGCTCATGTTGTCTTTCATTACTCATGCCTCCTTATTATGTTCACTCATTGTAGAATCATCATAGTTCATTATATATATATCTAAAAAGAAAGATGATGAAACTTACCAAACAAAAGCGCTGGCAGGTCGACAGACACACAAACAAACACAAACATACACACAAAATTCTAGCTTTCGCAACCAATGGTTGCCTCGTCAGGAAAGAGGGAAGGAGAAGGAAAGACAAAAGGATATGGGTTTTAAGGGAGAGGGTAAGGAGTCATTCCAATCCCGGGAGCGGAAAGACTTACCTTAGGGGGAAAAAAGGACAGGTATACACTCGCACACACACACATATCCATCCACACATACACAGACACAAGCAGACATTTGTAAAGGCAAAGAGTTTGGGCAGAGATGTCAGTCGGGGCGGATGTACAGAGGCAAAGATGAAGTTGAAAGACAGGTGAGGTATGAGCGGCGGCAAATTGAAATTAGAAATTAGCGGAGATTGAGGCCTGGCGGATAGCGAGAAGAAAGGATATGCTGAAGGGCAAGTTCCCATCTCCGGAGTTCTGACAGGTTGGTGTTAGTGGGAAGTATCCAGATAACCCGGACAGTGTAACACTGTGCCAAGATGTGCTGGCCGTGCACCAAGGCATGTTTAGCCACAGGGTGATCCTCATTACCAACAAACACTGTCTGCCTGTGTCCATTCATGCGAATGGACAGTTTGTTGCTGGTCATTCCCACATAGAACGCTTCACAGTGTAGGCAGGTCAGTTGGTAAATCACGTGGGTGCTTTCACACGTGGCTCTGCCTTTGATCGTGTACACCTTCCGGGTTACAGGGCTGGAATAGGTGGTGGTGGGAGGGTGCATGGGACAGGTTTTACACCGGGGGCGGTTACAGGGGTAGGAGCCAGAGGGTAGGGAATGTGGTTTGGGGATTTCATAGGGATGAACTAAGAGGTTGCAAAGGTTAGGTGGACGGCGGAAAGACACTCTTGGTGGAGTGGGGAGGATTTCATGAAGGATGGATCTCATTTCAGGGCAGGATTTGAGGAAGTCGTATCCCTGCTGGAGAGCCACATTCAGAATCTGATCCAGTCCCGGAAAGTATCCTGTCACAAGTGGGGCACTTTTGGGGTTCTTCTGTGGAAGGTTCCGGGTTTGAGGAGATGAGGATGTGGCTCTGGTTATTTGCTTCTGTACCAGGTCGGGAGGGTAGTTACGGGATGCAAAAGCTGTTTTCAGGTTGTTGGTGTAATGGTTCAAGGATTCCGGACTGGAGCAGATTCGTTTGCCACGAAGACCTAGGCTGTAGGGAAGGGACCGTTTGATGTGGAATGGGTGGCAGCTGTCATAATGGAGGTACTGTTGCTTGTTGGTGGGTTTAATGTGGACGGACGTGTGAAGCTGGCCATTGGACAGGTGGAGGTCAACGTCAAGGAAAGTGGCATGGGATTTGGAGTAGGACCAGGTGAATCTGATGGAACCAAAGGAGTTAAGGTTGGAGAGGAAATTCTGGAGTTCTTCTTCACTGTGAGTCCAGATCACGAAAATGTCATCAATAAATCTGTACCAAACTTCGGGTTGGCAGGCCTGGGTAACCAGGAAGGCTTCCTCTAAGCGACCCATGAATAGGTTGGCATACGAGGGGGCCATCCTGGTACCCATGGCTGTTCCCTTTAATTGTTGGTATGTCTGGCCTTCAAAAGTGAAGAAGTTGTGGGTCAGGATGAAGCTGGCTAAGGTAATGAGGAAAGAGGTTTTAGGTAGGGCGGCAGGTGATCGGCGTAAAAGGAAGTGCTCCATCGCAGCGAGGCCCTGGACATGCGGAATATTTGTGTATAAGGAAGTGGCATCAATGGTTACAAGGATGGTTTCCGGGGGTAACAGACTGGGTAGGGATTCCAGGCATTTGAGAAAGTGGTTGGTGTCTTTGATGAAGGATGGGAGACTGCATGTAATGGGTTGAAGGTGTTGATCTACGTAGGCAGAGATGCGTTCGGTGGGGGCTTGGTAACCAGCTACAATGGGACGGCCGGGATGATTGGGTTTGTGAATTTTGGGAAGAAGGTAGAAGGTAGGGGTGCGGGGTGTTGGTGGGGTCAGGAGGTTGATGGAGTCGGGTGAAAGGTTTTGTAGGGGGCCTAAGGTTCTGAGGATTCCTTGAAGCTCCGCCTGGACATCAGGAATGGGATTGCCTTGGCAAACTTTGTAAGTAGTGTTGTCTGAAAGCTGACGCAGTCCCTCAGCCACATACTCCCGACGATCAAGTACCACAGTTGTGGAACCCTTGTCCGCCGGAAGAATGACGATGGATCGGTCAGCCTTCAGATCACGGATAGCCTGGGCTTCAGCAGTGGTGATGTTGGGAGTAGGATTAAGGTTTTTTAAGAAGTATTGAGAGGCAAGGCTGGAAGTCAGAAATTCCTGGAAGGTTAGGAGAGGGTGATTTTGAGGAAGAGGAGGTGGGTCCCGCTGTGACGGAGGACGGAACTGTTCCAGGCATGGTTCAATTTGGATAGTGTCTTGGGGAGTTGGATCATTAGGAGTAGGATTAGGATCATTTTTCTTCATGGCAAAGTGATATTTCCAGCAGAGAGTACGGGTGTAGGACAGTAAATCTTTGACGAGGGCTGTTTGGTTAAATCTGGGAGTGGGGCTGAAGGTGAGGCCTTTGGATAGGACAGAGGTTTCGGATTGGGAGAGAGGTTTGGAGGAAAGGTTAACTACTGAATTGGGGTGTTGTGGTTCCAGATTGCGTTGATTGGAATTTTGAGGTTTTGGAGGGAGTGGAGCTGGAAGTGGGAGATTGAGTAGATGGGAGAGACTGGGTTTGTGTGCAATGAGAATGACATTTTCGTGATCTGGACTCACAGTGAAGAAGAACTCCAGAATTTCCTCTCCAACCTTAACTCCTTTGGTTCCATCAGATTCACCTGGTCCTACTCCAAATCCCATGCCACTTTCCTTGACGTTGACCTCCACCTGTCCAATGGCCAGCTTCACACGTCCGTCCACATTAAACCCACCAACAAGCAACAGTACCTCCATTATGACAGCTGCCACCCATTCCACATCAAACGGTCCCTTCCCTACAGCCTAGGTCTTCGTGGCAAACGAATCTGCTCCAGTCCGGAATCCTTGAACCATTACACCAACAACCTGAAAACAGCTTTTGCATCCCGTAACTACCCTCCCGACCTGGTACAGAAGCAAATAACCAGAGCCACATCCTCATCTCCTCAAACCCGGAACCTTCCACAGAAGAACCCCAAAAGTGCCCCACTTGTGACAGGATACTTTCCGGGACTGGATCAGATTCTGAATGTGACTCTCCAGCAGGGATACGACTTCCTCAAATCCTGCCCTGAAATGAGATCCATCCTTCATGAAATCCTCCCCACTCCACCAAGAGTGTCTTTCCGCCGTCCACCTAACCTTCGCAACCTCTTAGTTCATCCCTATGAAATCCCCAAACCACCTTCCCTACCCTCTGGCTCCTACCCCTGTAACCGCCCCCAGTGTAAAACCTGTCCCATGCACCCTCCCACCACCACCTATTCCAACCCTGTAACCCGGAAGGTGTACACGATCAAAGGCAGAGCCACGTGTGAAAGCACCCACGTGATTTACCAACTGACCTGCCTACACTGTGAAGCGTTCTATGTGGGAATGACCAGCAACAAACTGTCCATTCGCATGAATGGACACAGGCAGACAGTGTTTGTTGGTAATGAGGATCACCCTGTGGCTAAACATGCCTTGGTGCACGGCCAGCACATCTTGGCACAGTGTTACACTGTCCGGGTTATCTGGATACTTCCCACTAACACCAACCTGTCAGAACTCCGGAGATGGGAACTTGCCCTTCAGCATATCCTTTCTTCTCGCTATCCGCCAGGCCTCAATCTCCGCTAATTTCTAATTTCAATTTGCCGCCGCTCATACCTCACCTGTCTTTCAACTTCATCTTTGCCTCTGTACATCCGCCCCGACTGACATCTCTGCCCAAACTCTTTGCCTTTACAAATGTCTGCTTGTGTCTGTGTATGTGTGGATGGATATTTGTGTGTGTGCGAGTGTATACCTGTCCTTTTTTCCCCCTAAGGTAAGTCTTTCCGCTCCCGGGATTGGAATGACTCCTTACCCTCTCCCTTAAAACCCATATCCTTTTGTCTTTCCTTCTCCTTCCCTCTTTCCTGACGAGGCAACCATTGGTTGCGAAAGCTAGAATTTTGTGTGTATGTTTGTGTTTGTTTGTGTGTCTGTCGACCTGCCAGCGCTTTTGTTTGGTAAGTTTCATCATCTTTCTTTTTAGATATCTTTCTTTTTAGATATATTTTTCCCACGTGGAATGTTTCCCTCTACCACGTGGGATAAATTTTATATAAAAACAAAGATGAGGTGACTTACCGAACGAAAGCGTTGGCAGGTCGATAACACACAAACAAACACAAACATACACACAAAATTCAAGCTTTCGCAACAAACTGTTGCCTCATCAGGAAAGAGGGAAGGAGAGGGGAAGACGAAAGGAAGTGGGTTTTAAGGGAGAGGGTAAGGAGTCATTCCAATCCCGGGAGCGGAAAGACTTACCCTAGGGGGAAAAAAGGACAGGTATACATGTCCTTTTTTCCCCCTAAGGTAAGTCTTTCCGCTCCCGGGATTGGAATGACTCCTTACCCTCTCCCTTAAAACCCACTTCCTTTCGTCTTCCCCTCTCCTTCCCTCTTTCCTGATGAGGCAACAGTTTGTTGCGAAAGCTTGAATTTTGTGTGTATGTTTGTGTTTGTTTGTGTGTCTATCGACCTGCCAGCGCTTTCGTTTGGTAAGTCACCTCATCTTTGTTTTTTTTTTATATATATATATATTTTTTTTCCACGTGGGAAAAATTATGCATAAAAACAAAGATGAGGTGACTTACCGAACGAAAGCGCTGGCAGGTCGATAGACACACAAACAAACACAAACATACACACAAAATTCAAGCTTTCGCAACAAACTTGGATTAGTGAAGTTCAGTGGCAGGATGAAGAGGACTCTAGTCAGTTGTATATAGGATTAAGAGAGATAACAAATAAGAAAATAGAATACAGGCAACAGTTTGTTGCATATATATATATCGTTTTTATATAAATAAGTGATGTAGAACTGCCATAATTACAAAAAAAAAAAGATGTGTGCAAATTTACCGATGTACAAATATCTTTCCCCCTATCATACTTGGCAGTCTCACATCTTTCTAATCTTTTACCTCATTGTTTGTGTATCCATCTCTCTTTGTGTGTATGTGGACGGGTGTTCATGTAGTCTCATTCTTCAGCCTTCTTATCGAAAGATAAGATATAGGTTATTAGAAAACAACAGAAAGTAGGAAGGACTTCTGCGATAGAAGTATGTGAATATGGAATGAGGGAAAAATAGATAGGTCCTTCACATGAAGCAAGAAAGAAAATAAATAGAAATGGTTGCTAAGATCAAAGAAGAGAAAGAAGATAGCCCGCAAAGACAGGAAATGCTTCTCACCTTCTTTCCCCAGGATCCCTACCTCACAGGTACTTGAGTGAGAAGCTGGAGGAGGTTTGTTGTTAAATTGTCTCCTACAGGACGGACATTCCCAATTTCACCATTGAGGTCCCCGAAAGAAATCTTAGCAACTCTACGGAAATGGCAAATGGTGAAGAATCAGGTACACTTGTTTGTGAGGGTTGTTTGAAAGATGTGGTGTGTGTGTTTTGTGTTAAGTCATGATTTATCTGTTGGTGTGAATCATGCTTTTATCTACAATACACACCCCTTTCAAAACTGATATAAACCCTCCCATCTACATCACATCTCATAAAAGGTATAAAATATTCTATGCAAAATATAAAGTCTATCCACTATGGTATAATAATTATTTAAATTAGTCACATAATATCATGTTTTCCACAGATATAATATTCCATTCAATTTATTTAGTGTAGAGATCACCTTCTATCCATGATTCCCTTAAGCCAGTCCTTAGGTTATAGTCATATCCAGTTTCCTAGGTATAGGATAGTTTAAGAATTCAGAAATAGATGACAGAATAGTTTAAGATTTGAAGGGAATTCGGTGCAGGAAAACTATTTTGGAAGAAACTCTGAAAACAACTCGGGATCCGAAGGTCGTCACTCCACCCGTCAGAATGTTAATGTCCCTGGGGAATAGATGTCTCTCCCCGGATCCCATCTTCACTTGAGCAAGTGCAGACCAATACTTCTCTTTACATTTTTATGGACATTTTTCCCATTAAAAAACAATCACCACTTCACTAGGTAATACCACAATAGGTGAAGTTATTCTATGTTCTACTCTATCCTGGATAAGTTTGAATCCTTTCCACAAGTCATCTATAACCTCACTAGTATCATTAAGTTTGGAAGAAGCAATGGTTGAAACATTTCCGGAGGTTATACTCTTGGTAACTTTTTGATCTATAATTTGTTCAGACAGTTCTGACAAATTACACACACTTATAATATCAAAGCTGGATACATTCTCTTTGAAATTCTGTCCTACATTATTTACTCGTGGACTGACAACTCGTCTACTGACACCTGTAATTTGCAATTGGGTTATTGGCATTAACTTATCTTGCTTATGGACGCACTCTTTTAAAGTATGCAGCCCCTGTTTTACAGCATCAGACTTAACATTACATACATTTTCAAATGATCCTAACTTTTCATTAATTTCAGATTTAATCATATTACCTTTTTCTTCAATATCAAATTCTAATTTCCATATCAAACCCTGGATTTGATCATTCTGTTTCTGACTAAAGCCAGTGAACATTTGATTTACATGGAGGTTTAAAGAGTTATTTACTTCATTCTTTAATTCTAATTTCAAATCATCAAATTCAGTCTTTAAAGCCCCTGTGCTTTTGCATAAACTACCAAATTCTTTGCTTTGCGATTCTACTTTGGCATTTAACAAATTTAATTGAGAATTTACGGAACCTAGTTCTTTCTTTAGAGTTTCATTCTGAGCATTTAATCTAGAATTTAAAGTTTCATTTAATTCCTTTCTTAAAGCCGTTGAATCTGCCCTCTGGGCATCTATTTTTTCACTTAGTCACAATTTGAGCATTTGAAGCTGCACTTTGTGCTTTAATTAAATTTGCTAATTCAGTCCAGTCTGACATTTCTCTACTGATTCTCATAGCCATAGATGGTTCTTGAGTTTCTTCCATTTGTCTTACATTATCCATATTCTTATTAGCTTTAGACCTAGCGATCACTTTAAAAAAATTCAACTCTGAGTGTAATAAGTACAGTAATACAGTTCTCTTAACAGTTCTTACTAGTTTGTACTACAACAATAAAGTTCTGTTTTATGCTCACCCCGGCATAGAGTTTACGCTGCGTTGGGGAGCAGATGTGTAACCAGCACCGGTGAACAGTGACTGGTACCGGTGACGTCGGTCATTGCTTTCTTTGTTGGCATTGGTGAGCGGAAGTGGAAGCAGGTCAGCACTGGTGGTCAGCAACTGGTGCTGGCGGCATTGGCTGCTGGTTTCTGCGTTTGTGTACCCATGATGTGTGAGAGCTGTATACTCCCCACACCAGATCTTCTTAGTTGAATTGTTCTCAGCCTATCTCTTCTTAGTCTAATTCATTTACACATAAGGTAAGGTTGGCTTGATAACCATGTCCTTTTCCAATATGAATCTGAATACATGTCTTATCCATTCCAAGTCCAAAACGAGCATTAATTAACAATATCTCAACTGTTCTTTTTTTTCCACTACAATTGTCAAAGTTATAAAACAGCACAGAATACATAAACGCTCCTTGTTCTTTCACTACAGCTTCCATGGTGTGACCAGCAGACAATTGTCAGTGCTGTTCGACCACCATATCTATAGTTGTCTCATGATAAACTTCAAACCTGAACACACAGACAGGTGATGGGCAGTAAATAGGCTCTCTCACACTTATATTTAAAATATCATGTGTTTGAGATGGAAGAAGGTCGAGTGGCTCTAGAATTTACACACAAATTCTCAAAATACTACAGGACTACTCAGGAGAATGTTGGTATCAGAAAAAACAAAACTGGCGTTCTATGGATTGGAGAATGGAATGTTGGATCCCTTAATCAGTTGGGTAGGTTAAAGAATTTTAAAAGAGAAATGGATAGGTTGAAGTTAGATACAGTGGGGATTAGTGAAGTTCAGTGGCAGGATGAAGAGGACTCTAGTCAGGTGTATATAGGATTAAGAGAGATAACAAATAAGAAAATAGAATACAGGTAAGCTGCTTTGAACAGCACAGTGAATGTGTTATCATATGCTAGATATGCACAATTACAACATCCACGTAACTAGGAAACAGACTGGAAGAATTTTGTCCAGAGTATATAAAGAGAATAAGAGCAGTCCTATTTGCTCATATCTTCATTAAAAGTCTGCAATGAGACGCCATGTCAGTTCTTTCCGGAAATCTAGGAATTCAGAGTCTAAGTCTGTTATCTGCCTCTTATTCGTAATCAAGGTCACTCGTTCTCTATATAAGCAGGCAGTGCACGCCAGCGGAACCATTCCACTGTGAGCTCTATCTGCAACAGCTTATATGCTAACTCACTTTGCAAACGATGAAGAGATTGAAATAATGCACAATGACATAAAAGAAATTATACAGTTACTTAAAGAAGACAAAAATTTTTGATTGTGGTGGGAGACAGAAATTTGATAGTAGAAAGAGGAAAAGAAGGAAAAATTGCAGGAGAACATGGACTGAAGAAAAGGAATGAAAGAGGAAACGGACTGGAAGAATTTTGTCCAGAGCATATAAAGAGAATAAGAGCAGTCCTATTTGCTCATATCTTCATTAAAAGTCTGCAGTGAGATTCCATGTCAATTCTTTCCAGAAATCTAGGAATACAGAATCTATCTATTGCCCTTCATCCTTGGTTCACAGGACATCATGTGAGAAAAGGGCAAGCTGAATTTTGGATGAGTGATGTTTTCTAAATCCATATTGATTTATCGACAGGAGCTCTTCTGTCTTAAGGAAATTTATTACAGTCATACTGAGAATATGTTCAAGAATTTTGCAGCAAACTGACATTAAGGGCATTGGTCTGTAATTTTGTGGATCTATTCTTTTGTAAGAGTCACCTTTTTTTCCCTGTTGTTTGGGTCTTTGCCTTGGGTGAGAGAAAGCTAAGAAAGGGACCAGCTCTTTTAGTTACTTCTCAGCTCTTTCAGTTACTTCTCTATACTATAGAGGCATATTACTATGTCTTCTATATAGGAGTCTGTATGATAGTGTGTTTGTGCAATCTGCCTGTGTGAATGATTTCTTAAATGAAAGATTTAAAACTTCATTTTTTCTTTTGCTGTCTGCTATTGTCACACCAGACTGGTCAATGGGTGACTGGATGGAAGCCTTCAACCCACTAAGCAGTTTTACATAGAACTAAATTTTTCTTGGGTTTGTGTCCTTGGGAGTCTTATATGGAGGCGTGCTTCAGTAAAATCTCCTTGATTTGAAGGCTGTGTCACTTTGAATTCTTAGGTACTCAATAAGTTTTCTTGCTAGGGGATGACAGTGATACTTGTATGCTTTACATATCGACCTTTTTATAGATGCACAAATTTCTACCAAATTTTACCTGTCCTAATTTTCGCTTTCTTTTTTGGAAGAGTACCAGTGTCTGATTCTTGACAAATTTCTGAATTTTGTTACTTTCCAGCCTTAATCCATTTGTCCGCAGCTCATGGTCTCGTGGTAGAGTTCTTGCTTCCCAAGCATGGAGTCCCAGGTTTGATTCCTGGTGGGGTCAGGGATTTTCACCTGCCCTGAGATGACTGGGTGTTGTTGTGTCATCTTCATTACCGTTGGTGGAAGGCAATGGCAACCCACCTCCATCAGGATCTTGCCTAGTACAGCAGTGCAGATCTCCCGCATCATTCCCCTATGCTCTGTCAAGAAGCGTGGGACTTCATTTTCATTTAATCCAATTACTTGGTACATACTTGTCCTGGGTTCAATTTACAATCTGTTTAAACATTGCCCATAATTTCTCTACATTAGAGATGGTCAAATTCGTTCATCTACATCTACATCTACATTTGTACTCCGCAAGCCACCCAACAGTGTGTGGCGGAGGGCACTTTACATGCCACTGTCATTACCTCCCTTTTCTGTTCCAGTTGCGTATGGTTCGCGGGAAGAACGACTGTCTGAAAGCCTCCGTGCACGCTCGTATCTCTCTAATTTTACATTCATGATCTCCTCGGGAGATATAAGTAGGGGGAAGCAATGTATTTGATACCTCATCCAGAAACACACCCTCTCGAAACCTGGCGAGCAAGCTACACCGCGATGCAGAGCGCCTCTCTTGCAGAGTCTGCCACTTGAGTTTGTTAAACATCTCCGTAATGCTATCATGGTTACCAAATAACCCTGTGACAAAACGCGCCGCTCTTCTTTGGATCTTCTCTATCCCCTCCGTCAACCTGATCTGGTACGGATCCCACACTGATGAGCAATACTCAAGTATAGGTCAAATGAGTGTTTTGTAAGCCACATCCTTTGTTGATGGACTACATTTTCTAAGGACTCTCCCAATGAATCACAACCTGGTACCCGCCTTACCAACAATTAATTTTATATGATCATTTCACTTCAAATCGTTCCGCACGCATACTCCAAGATATTTTACAGAAGTAACTGCTACCAGTGTTTGTTCCACTATCATATAATCATACAATAAAGGACTCTTCTTTCTATGTATTCGCAATACATTACATTTGTCTATGTTAAGGGTCAGTTGCCACTCCCTGCACCAAGTGCCTATCCGCTGCAGATCTTCCTCCATTTCGCTACAATTTTCTAATGCTGCAACTTCTCTGTATACCACAGTATCATCCGCGAAAAGCCGCATGGAACTTCCGACATTATCTACTAGGTCATTTATATATATTGTGAAAAGCAATGGTCCCATAACACTCCCCTGTGGCACACCAGAGGTTACTTTAACGTCTGTAGACGTCTCTCCATTGAGAACAACATGCTGTGTTCTGTTTGCTGAAAACTCTTCAATCCAGTCACACAGTTGGTCTGATATTCCGTAGGCTCTTACTTTGTTTATCAGGCGACAGTGAGGAACTGTATTGAACGCCTTCCGGAAGTCAAGGAAAATAGCATCTACCTGGGAGCCTGTATCTAATATTTTCTGGGTCTCCTGAACAAATAAAATGAGTTGGGTCTCACATGATTGCTGTTTCCGGAATCCATGTTGATTCCTACACAGTAGATTCTGGGTTTCCAAAAACGACATGATACTCGAGCAAAAAACATGTTCTAAAATTCTACAACAGATCGACGTCAGAGATATAGGTCTATACTTTTGCGCATCTGCTCGATGACCCTTCTTGAAGACTGGGTCTGCTGTGCTCTTTTCCAATCATTCGGAACCTTCTGTTCCTCTAGAGACTTGCGGTACATGGCTGTTAGAAGGGGGGCAAGTTCTTTCGCGTACTCTGTGTAGAATCGTATTGGTATCCTGTCAGGTCCTGCGGACTTTTCTCTGTTGAGTGATTCCAGTTGCTTTTCTATTCCTTGGACACTTATTTCGATGTCAGCCATTTTTTCGTTTGTGCGAGGATTTAGAGAAGGAACTGCAGTGCAGACTTCCTCTTTGAAACAGCTTTGGAAAAAGGTGTTTAGTATTCCAGCTTTACACGTGTCATCCTCTGTTTCAATGCCATCATCATCCCAGAGTGTCTGGATATGCTGTTTCGAGCCACTTACTGATTTAACGTATGACCAGAACTTCCCAGGATTTTCTGTCAAGTTGGTACATAGAATTTTACTTTCAAATTCACTGAACAATTCACGCATAGCCCTCCTTACGCTAACTTTGACATCATTTAGCTTCTGTTTGTCTGAGAGGTTTTGGATGCGTTTAAACTTGGAGTGAAGCTCTCTTTGCTTTCACAGTAGTTTCCTAATTTTGTTGTTGAACCACGGTGGGTTTTTCCCGTCCCTCACAGTTTTACTCGGCACATACCTGTCCAAAACGCATTTTACGATTGCCTTGAACTTTTTCCATAAACACTCAACATTGTCAGTGTCGGAACAGAAATTTTCATTTCGATCTGTTAGGTAGTCTGAAATCTGCCTTCTATTACTCTTGCTAAACAGATAAACCTTCCTCCCTTTTTTTATATTCCTATTAACTTCCATATTCAGGGATGCTGCAGTGGCCTTATGATCACTGATTCCCTGCTCTGCACTTACAGAGTCGAAAAGTTTGGGTTTATTTGTTATCAGTAGATCCAAGATGTTATCTCCACGAGTCGGTTCTCTGTTTAATTGCTCGAGGTAATTATCGTATAGTGGACTCAGTATAATGTCACTCGATGCTCTGTCCTTACCACCCGTTCTAAACATCTGAGTGTCCCAGTCTATATCTGGTAAATTGAAATCTCCACCTAAGAATATAACATGCTGATAAAATTTATGTGAAATGTATTCCAAATTTTCTCTCAGTTGTTCTGCCACTAATGCTGCTGAGTCAGGATGTCGGTAAAAGGAGCCAATTATTAAACTAGCTCAGTTGTTGAGTGTAACCTCCACCCATAATAATTCACAGGAACTATCCACTTCTATTTCACTACAGGATAAACTACTACTAACAGCGACGAACACTCCACCACCGGTTGCATGCAATCTATCCTTTCTAAACACCGTCTGTACCTTTGTAAAAATTTTGGCAGAATTTATCTCTGGCTTCAACCAGCTTTCTGTACCTATAACAATTTTGGCTTCGGTGCTTTCAATCAGCACTTGAAGTTCCGGTACTTTACCAATGCAGCTTCGACAGTTTACAATTACAATACCGATTGCTGCTTGTTCCCCGCATGCCCAGACTTTGCCCCGCACCCTTTGAGGCTGTTGCCCTTTCTGTACTTGCCTGAGGCCATCTAACCTAAAAAACCACCCAGTCCATGCCACACAACTCCTGCTACCCGTGTAGCCGCTTGCTGCGTGTAGTGGACTCCTGACCTATCCAGCGGAACCCGAAACCCCACCACCCTATGGTGCATGTTGAGGAATCTGCCGCCCACATGGTCACAGATCCGTCTCAGCCTCTGTTTCAGACCCTCCACTTGGCACTGTACCAAAAGTCCGCAGTCAGTCCTGTCGACAATGCTGCAGATGGTGAGCTCTGCTTTCATCCCGCTAGTGAGACTGGCAGTCTTCACCAAATCAGATAGCTGCCGGAAGCCAGAGAGGATTTCCTCTGATCCATAGCAACACACATCATTGGTGCCGACATGAGTGACCACTTGCAGATGGGTGCACCCTGTACCCTTCATGGCATCCGGAAGGACCCTTTCCACATCTGGAATGACTCCCCCCAGTATGCACACGGAGTGCACATTGGTTTTCTTCCCCTCTCTTGCTGTCATATCCCTAAGGGACCCCATTACGTGCCTGACGTTGGAGCTTCCAACTACCAGTAAGCCCACCCTCTGTGACTGCCCAGATCTTGCAGACTGAGGTGCAACCTCCTGAACAGGACAAGCAGCCATGTCTGGCCGAAGATCAGTATAAGCCGGAGACAGAGCCTGAAACCAGTTCATCAGACAAACTGGAGAGGCCTTCCGTTCAGCCCTCCGGAATGTCTTTCGCCCCCTGCCATACCTCAAGACGACCTCCCACTCTACCACAGGTGAGGGATCAGCCTGAATGTGGGCAGTATCCCGGGCAGCCACAGTCGTAGTCCGATCGGGGATGCGTGGGACGAGCTGGCCGTCCCCGACAAACCCCCATCCGGACCCCCACAGTGATGCCCATTGGCAACAGCCTCAAGCTGTGTGACCGAAGCCAACACTGCCTGAAGCTGGGAGCGAAGGGATGCCAACTGAGCCTGCATCCGAACACAACAGTTGCAGTCCCCATCCATGCTAAAAACTGTTGTGCAAAGAACGTCAGAACTAATCTACAGAGAGCACAAACAATTCGACACAAAATTTAAATGGTTATTAAAATACAAGATTGCCTAGTAAATGCAGTAATGCTGCTACTTGTGCACTGCTCGGCGGCGGAAGGAGACTACGCGATTTTACACTATTCAGGTACTAAAACGTGATGCTACAACTCTCAAATACTATAATACGCCCGAAATTTATGAATTAAACAATGCAAGTACCAAAAAACACGCAAAGAAATTAAGAATTAAACTATGTAGCAAATAAGTGAGCTAAGAGTATACGACTTGCTGCTGGCAGCTGCTTATCCAACGACGGCAGGGAGCACACTGGCTGTGACCAACCGACACTGGCCGTTCAAAACAAAAACAGAAGATAGACGACTACACGAATTTACACTATTCAGGTACTAAAACGCAATGCTACAACTCCCAAATACTATAATATGGCCGAAATTTATGAATTAAACAATGCAAGTACCACAAACACGCAAAGAAATTAAGAATTAATCTATGTAACAAATAAGTGAGCTAAGAGTATACGACTTGCTGCTGGCAGCTGCTGATCCAATGGCGGCAGGGAGCACACTAGGGAACTAGTTTACTGGTGGTTGCTCTTTTTTTGGGAACCACTCATTTTTACTCATTCCTCTTTCATTTGTGCTGGGATATGGTTCTTATCAAAAATTGAAAGTTAATAGCATAGGTGACTGAGGATGGAAGGCGCCAAGAGGGGGCACTTGCCTCCCCCCTGGAGTACAGAGTGTTTATTCATAACATAAATCTCACACATTTGTAATTTTCATGATTCTGCAAAACCTCTTGCTTACCCAACTATAGCATTATGTGGCTGATTGCAGTGAAATAATATAAGCTGGCACACGAAAAACCGGCCTCGAGTGCAGACTACTCATCAATTACGCATCATTAGTTGACCGCTGTGAGCAGAATAGATAAACATGTAATAATTAGAAATAACAAATAAGCTAATACAAACAACAACTTCAAAACAATTGATGACAATTGGTGGGCGACAATGAGCAATCTAGTACTCGGGGCCTATTTTTTGTGCACCACCCTGTATCACTGGAATAATATTGTAGAAGTTATCATATTCTCTTTAGAAAATGTGACACCAGACACCTGATTATGGAGTGCGGGCTTCATTCAGTTGTAAGTCAGTCTGCCTTCCATAATAATGAACATGCTCTTTTACCTTGGATAAAAAAGAAGATGGAAAATGGCCACTCGTGAGTGCTGTGCTGACTTCCTTTGCATGTGTAACATCAAAAAAATCTTGCCTTCATAAAAGTATTTCTTCTGCTGTTTATCGAAATAGTGAATTAAGCTGAAAAGCTGAAAAGATGTCTGTATTACATATCATGTAATTTTTACATAATGTTATAAAATACATTTTAATTACCAGTCGTGGACATTGAATAGAATATGAGAAAACCGGAAGTTCAGAGTTCAAAAAAGTTTTGAAGCAGATCTAGAATTGTAATGCGCAACGAACAAAACAAACAACAACTCAATACTGAACTAACTATGAGCAGTCGGCAGTGGAATTGTGACGAGTGGCCACACGAAGAAGGATGAGTCTGGCCGAGCGAGACCAAGATTGAGACAGACGGGAATGGGACCGAGGCTGGAACAAGACTGGCTGACGTGCCATTGCAGGAATGAAACTGACCGTTTCCCATACCTGGGAACTATAAGTAGAAACCCAAGACCAAGACAGCTGGGAATGGGACCGAGGCCGGAACGAGACCGGCTGACATGTCGTTGCAGGAACGAGACCAACCGTTTCCTGTTCCCAGGAACTATAAGTAGAAAGCCACAACCAAAGTGAACTATGAAGGACCGTTCCTTAGAATTTTTCCTCTCTCGTTCCGTTCATCTTGATGAACCATTCCTTTGGACCCATTAGTTTGCGAACGACCCATTTCTACTCTACATACATCATACTGGAACTATGAGGGTGGTTAGATAAGTTTGGTAAATTTCCATGAAGGAGTGGATCATTTTCATTGTGACTTCATGATTGATAAGCTTGATTATTCCAAGGATCATGTAAAGATTTTCAACTATGTAGCAATGTACAGCATACATTTATTGTTGACATCCGTCTGAACTGGTCAGCGCATTGACTGCAGCTGAATATGCTGTTATGAAACGTTTCCATTTGAATGGCTGGACCGTCATACAGATCAAAACAGAATTGATAGGAGTTCACACGGACTTTGCACCATGGCTGAAGACCATTTACTTTTGGATTAATGGTGTCTGACAAGAATCAAAGATAAGCTGTCCAATTCAGGTCATCAAAAGGGAAACCATTGACAAAATCCATGATATTGTAATGCAGGACCACCAAATAAAATTTTGAGAGATTGCTGTGACTGTAGGTATCTCAACTGAGTGAGTGCATAATATCCTGCACTGAGAATTAGCTATAAAGAAGCTATGTTTGAGATGGGTGCTGTAACTGCTCACAATCACACAAAAGCACATCCAACACAAGATTTCAATATGATGTCTGATGATGTTTAATCACAATCTGAAGAAAGTGCACTGAAGAAGCAAAGGCTATTTTGTCAGCTGGTAAAGTAATGGTCACTGTTTTCTAGGATGCCTACAGAAAATCCCCAAAGATTATTTGAAAAAAGCCAGAACCATAACTTCACCCTATTATGCTTCATTTTTTGATTGTCTGAAACTCATGTTGGCTGAAAAAGAGTCCAAGGTTGATACAAAAAAAAGAACTCTTTTACCAGAATAATGCACCACCCCACACATCAGTGATAATAGTAGAGAAAGTGCATATTTGGGCTCTGAATTGATTCCTCATCCATCCTATTCATCAAACTTAGCCCAAATGATTTTTTTGTGTTCCCCAACTTGAAATATTTGATTGCTGAGAAGAAATTTTCATCAAATGAGGAATTGAGAGTTGCAATCAATGAGTATTTTGCATGGTGTGACGGAAACTTATCTTCTGATGGGATGAAAAAGCTGTAGAGCCACTGGACCAGGTGTATAGTCCTCAGAGGAATCTATGTCAAGAAGTAAGGTGAGATGTTTACAAAACAAACATTTTTTCTTTGTCTTTTACCAAACTTACGAAACCATCCTCATATCTAACGTCTCTAAGTGGGATGCTAACAAGTATTTATCTGCTTTTTTGTAGCAAAAATACTCTCCTAGCCTTCTTGGTGGATTGATTAACTTATACTATGAAAAAGGCAGTCCTGTTTGAAGCTACAAGGTCTAAAACATTGCCATTACATGTGGGCTGTTGAAAGAGATGCTCATGACAGTTTCTGGAAAACATGTTCAAAAGTACTTCACAAGAATGCCTGTCTGTACCACCTACAATGAATCAACAGACATCTCAGTCTATAGTCTGTAGGTTAAAGTTGCCTTCAACCAACAGTGCATGATTTACTGAGTGTAGACTTTCTTTGAAAGATTCTAAAACTGTCATTGTGCAATCAGGAATGGGTAAGAATATCTGATAAGTAACTTGAGTTCACTTACATCTGTTGCCAAATGAAATGACTCTATGACATTGATGGTTGGGAGTCCCCACCCGGGGAAGTTCGAATGCTGAGTTACAAGTCTTTTCAGTTGGTCATGTTGAGCTATTTGTGTGATGATGATGGTAGGACAACACGGCAGTGAGTCCCCGAGTGGAACAAATCTCTGATCCAGCCAGGAATCGATTTAGGGCCCACCGCATAACAATGAGAGGCACTGACCACTCTGCTAAGGTGGTGGAGTAGACCTGTTATGATGTGTGACTGCATCAAACTGTGCTGTGGAGGAGCTCTTGGAATGAGAGGATATTCGGCTAATTGGTAAATCCCATCAGGCACATATGGAATGTGTTGAAGAGTTGTATTGCACTATGTCCTCATGCCACATGCACCAGCTACCATCCAGCAGTTATCAACTATGTTGGAGGAGGAATAGAATAGCCTCTTTGTCTTTAAATATGTCTGCTTGTGTCTGTATGTGTGGATGGATATGTGCGTGTGTATACCTGTCCTTTTTTCCCCCTAAGGTAAGTCTTTCCGCTCCCGGGATTGGAATGACTCCTCACCCTCTCCCTTAAAACCCACTTCCTTTCGTCTTCTCCTCTCCTTCTCTCTTTCCTGATGAGGCAACAGTTTGTTGCGAAAGCTTGAATTTTGTGTGTATGTTTGTGTTTGTTTGTGTGTCTATCGACCTGCCAACATTTTGTCTTTATTTTGTTATCTGATATGACTATCTTTTCCTTGTAATATATTTGCTTTGATGTCTGTATTACAGTCTTTAATATTTTGCAGTATTTCTTGTAATGTGCTTAGCATCAACATCAGAACAGTTTCGGATTGACAGATACAGTTTTCTTTTTGTTTTACAGGATATCTCTATTCCTTGTAGACATAGCTCTAACCTTGGTTAGTTTTGGGGGAAAACAGTATTCAAATAAGCTAAGCACTTTATTAGCAAAAGTGTTAATTTTTCATTCATACCATGAGCACTGTAAACATCACTCCAGTGAATGTCTCTGAGGAGTGTCCTAAAATAATCAATTTTTGACTTATTGAGCTCAAATTTAACAGATTTTATATCCTGTTCAGTATTAACATTTAACAGAAGAAACTGCAGCTTATGGTCTCAGAGGCCATTAACTATTGGTTTTGTAATATAATTTTGTTCATTGGACTTTTCTATAAAGATATTATCTATGGCTGTTTGTGAGCAATTGACTAATCTAGTTGGGAACTTTACAATGGGAATTAAGTTGAATGATAGTGTTAGTAACTCAAATAAGTTCTTATTTGGAGAGTCTTTAAGGAAATCTACATTGAAGTCACCAGCAACCACTATTTCTTTGTTTTTGGTTGTTAAATTGGCCAGTACAGCTTCAAGGTGGTTTATGAACAGATTAAAGTTACCTGCAGGTGCTCGATATACACTTAATATTGTGAAGGATTTTTTGTGAAATTCTACTTCTGTTGCACATGCTTCCATATGCTGCTCTAAGCAAAATTTATGAATGTCTATGTACTTTAAATTTATGACAGTTCCTGATGAATGTGGCAACTCCTCCTTTCTCCATTTCTGCTATACAAAAGTGAGATGCTAACCTAAATCCTGTAACACTTAAAAGTTCTATACCATTGGTCACATGATGTTCAGAGGAGCAGATTATGTCAGCTGGATTTGAGGACTCTAATTCATCTATGCAGGTAATTAACTCATTAATTTTATTTCTTAGTTCCTGAATATTTTGATGCAATAAAGATAGCTGACATTTCACATTGACTGATTTAAAATTGGGTAGAGTTGAAATTTCTGCTGATTGTTGAAAATTCTTAACCAATAGCTGTATACGCTGATGTAATAAGATAGAATTATATATTTTTTGGTTTCTTTCTCAAACTGAAGGTTTGTCTCAATCCTAAACTCTCTTAAAACTTGGTTTCTTTCTGTCCTCCCTGCCCTAAAAAAGGGTCTTTTCTGAACCCTACAACAACTGGTATTTTATCACTCATGACTTTGCCTCCCCCCTTTAACTTTCCTGCTATTTTCCCAGCCAGTTTACCCTTCCATTTCCTGTTGAGATGAAGGCCATGCCTAGTATAATCCCACCTATTGGGAGAATCAGAAGGAACCACACCAATGTGTGACCCTGCACCTGACATAAGCAGCCGTTCCAACTCCAAATTAACTCTCTTGACAGAAGAGTTCAAATGAGGTTGGTCATGGTGCCCAAGACCAGATACAAACTTAACACTAGTATGCTGATGCAATCTTTGCCAGGTCACACTCTATACTGTATCCAGGATCTCTGTCAGTACTATTACCTGGCCCACCCACTATAAACACAATGTCTTCCTTAGTGAAATCTTTGCAAAGTGTTCCTTAATCCTCTGTCACCTGCTCCAGACGAGCATTAGGTTTCAAAAATTGGTGACCTGGTATTCTGATCCTAGTTCATCCTGCAAAAGTTGGCCAACACCTCTTCCATGGAAACTACCTAACAACAGCACTTTCTTTCTCTTTACTGATTTCCCTACATTCTTACTTTTCAATTTGCTGCTGAAAGTTTGTTGTGCCCTGTCTACACCTACAACTGCTTGAGGCTCACCAGCTTCTAACTGAAGCAACAGGTCAAATCTATTTTCCACATTCACCATGGAGTTGACAGACAGAGTTCTAGTGCTGTTCCTCCTGTTGCCTGTTGCCACTTCCCACCTCAGTCTGACAATACAGAGCAGATTGTTTGTCCACATGTTATGACAAGCATGCCTCCTTGTGCAACCATGCCATGGCACATATTACAAATCAAAATTTGGAGAGATGCTAAATCCAATGATATGTATTATTTTTCTGTACATTTTGTAGATCCTGTGCAGCTGCCTTCTAAAACCCTGGAGCTCCTTATGAATAACCCTGTAAATTTTACTTACTTCTTGTCAAATTAAGTTCTTAGGACATTACATGTTTTCAAACTCATTGAACCAGTTATATCAAAATTGCCAAATTTTGACTCTTGTCCCCCTCTTGAAAAATTTCTGTGGTTACTCATGATGATGAGACATAACTCATCAATACAGTGGCTGAACTGAAAGTAAGGTATACATGACCTTGAATCTGGAACCATAACTGGTTACCTTGGAACTTCCACGCATATTTAATGCTTAGAAATATGCTGTCCAGCTTGGTTGAAATGGTCTTGTAAGGAAGTAAGCAGTTTCCTTTATCCACATTTTTCCATTAAGAACTCTTTTGCAAGAATGAAAATCCTGCAGATCATCTTCAAAGTTCATGCCAGAGAGCATTATAGCCAAGCAAATAAGGCAGCAGGTAGTGTTTTGAGCACCACTTAGGTGTACAGTTTGAGTCCTCTGTAGTCAAAACTCATTACATTTTACATCCTGTTATGAGCATGTAGTTTTCTTAAGAAGCACTATGCAAACAATTTCGTGAGCAGCCACTGATCACAAGATAATTTCCATTATTATGAGTTACTGTTGTTAACATCGGCTTTCAATAGCTGATCCTCTATATTGTCTGCTTTCTCAGAATAGGGGCACATTGTGCTGTGTTACTAACTTAAGTACAATACTGATTCTTTTCTGCAAAGAATTTAATGAAGATATTTCCCATACTTATAACAGACAGTTGTTTCAGACAACAATTTGTATGGAACTTAACTTCTGGAAACTATATTGATGATGTCTCAGGTCATCAATAATTCCTTGTTCCTATATCTTCCTGAAATTTGAATCACTACTTTGGAGCCATCACTATTATTGGACCACCACTTAATTTTATCAGTCTGATCATGTGAAGTAACTCTCTTCCATCTCTGTCCAACATAGTGTTGCATCTGCCCTGATGGGTGTCTCTCAGGTGTCCTCCAGTTTGCACACAGGAAGGCACAGATTGGGTAGACTACACACCAGGTGACCAAATTGTGCACACAAACCATTTGGCTACCCCTACCAGTGGGTTCTCAGCCAAGAAACTGCTACAACCTGGCTATCTGATTGCCTGCGAGTCAGTAGGTCACTCACCAGTGTCTTTGGGTGCAAAACTGCCTGCAAGTGGGTACTTTAACTGGAATAACTTGATCTAAACAGTATGTTGTTCTTTGTGTGGCAGAACAAATTGATCATATTCAATTCAGTGTCAACAATGTGCCTACAAACACAGCAGAACTACAGACCTTACAGTACTTAACATCACCTTTAAGAGGAGGTAAAAGACACTCAATATCAAGCATCTGTAAAAGCAGTTAGTGAGGATGCGTGGACAAACTGTATTTGAAAACAGATCAGAATAGCTCCATAACTAGCTACACCATAGGTTCCCATAGTATTCACATACAGGATGTCCATAATTATATTTCCAGTTTCAAAATTGTGTAGCTCAGAATGACATCATATGTGAGCATCATATTATTGACATGGGGAGGAACTTTATGGAACAAAAAACATTTAACCAAAATTTGACCAATAGATGGCACTCTAAGTGTCAGAACACACACACCAGTATATGTGCAACATAAGGCTGTTCCTCAGTTTGCCTCCAAGATGCTTAACATGACTGTCTTCATGAAGGATCATGTGCTGCTGGGGAAAGCAGTTCATCTGCTGTCTGTTGAAGATGTGGCTACAGTACTGCAGGAGCGATTAAACGGTGGTGTGCAAACATGCAGAGTATAGGGAATTGCCCAAATGTTGGACATGATTGTGACTAAATTGCATAAAATTCTATGAAACATTCTGCATTGCTATCCATAAAAAAATCAACCATGTTTCTTCCTTGTACAGAAGTGGTAAATGAATGGTCATGGAACATTCTGTGGACAGATTAAGCCCATTTCCATATTCAAGGATGTGTCAGTACACAGAACTGTAGAATATGGGCAACAGAAAATCTGCAAACACATCAGCTGGTATCACTTCATTCTGCAAAGGTGACTGCATGCTGCAGGTCGACAGCATCTTTTATCATAGAAATATATTTTCAAGAAAATGATTCCTACGGGTTCTGTTACCTGCACCATCACTGGTAAACACAATGAGAGCCTTGTATGCACCAACATCATTTCAATCCTTCAACAGTGTGGACGTGTGGGTAGGATCATTTTTATGCATACTGCAAAGCACATGAAATGGCTGCTGCAAAGGCATTATCTGCCATCATTTCCTTACAGCCTGACTGTCCAGATCACCTGTTCTTAATTTGCATGACTTCTGGCTGTTGAGTTATCGGAAAGATGTTGTGATGATTTGCCTTCTTTGTTTCTTCATTTGTTGTCCTCAGTGTTGAAGTACTGGCTGAAAAAATAGGGGGTGGAAGCGCATTACTGTCTACTGTAAATAATGAAGCCAACAGGTGCACATTTGCGTTTCACAGTTACTTACTTTCACTTTTCACAACCCCCCATATACACATTCTATACAGTCAGTGCACTAGTGTTTAACTTTCGATTAACCTCATTAATAGTTTTCAGGCGAATGTCCACATACTGCTACAACAGTTTACTGTTGAACATCTATGAGCAGTAAAAGACATAACCACATAATTCACAGTTCTTGCAGAGTAATCAGGTATGTATGGAACAAATACTGTCATTGTTTTAACACACGGCCTAATTGTGTTACACTTATTTCACAGTTACGTTGATGCATTGTTGTTGTTTTAACCAACACAAATTTCTTGTCTGAAACTTGGCCATGGACTGACTGTCCTGGGACCAAAAATTGGGCTTGTATATAATAATAGGTGCCAAAACTACACATTGTTTGAAGTTAAATTTACAGAAATTACAATTAAAACTTAACTCATTTAATTAACTGAATACATTGAAAATTAGTTCTTTTTAACAATTTCTTCTACAACAAGAGTTAGGCCAAATTCTTTGTTTAAATCATGAAATTAACATATATAGTTATGCAAACAATACTTTTGACAAAACTGTTAATTACTTTGGAATTAATTAAGGGCTGGCTTTGCTAACGTGTTTTTGAATAGAGCCACATAGATATTTTATGATTACTAGATCATCTTCCAAATGATTATTGCAGAATTTATATTTTTGTTATTACAGAATTTTTATTATTATTACAGAATTTATATTTGTTTATAAGTCAACACTAGAATTTAAGTTATGAAACAATCACTGATTTCACCCTATAACAAAAGTATTAACTAGGAATCATCAAAATAAATTAGAAAATCAATTGCATACATGAAACTAAGCACAAAATTATATCTGGTGTTACATTCTTTAAAACTGAGGGCCAGCCTTTCTCATTTATGAAAATGCCAATTTTACACATATTTGTTAATGGTAATTAGTTAGAAACAAAAAGATGAATTTTAAGGAGGCAGCTGACAGAACAAGAGGGGAAGTAAAAATATCCCAGCTTGCTTCATCACAATGTTAAGTACTCCAGTTATGAATGTTGCTGATTTGAGGGAATGCATTGTGAAACACATTCTGAATGTGATCCCAAGACACTCTGATCTGTTATGGAACATGCTTTTTCTCAATTTTGACTTGTGGCAGAAAGCAGCGGACAGCATATTGAATATGTCTTGTGCCAGTCCATGGCCATTAGAAACCGATGTCATTTTACTTTTTATGTGGTTTTTGGCCTCAGGACAACTAAAAACCGACATTTTCATGCTGATATGGTATGATCTTACTGTGCTGGATGGGCTTACCTAACTAACAATGTCATAACTATTGACTACCAAATTTGTGCAGCCATGGACATTGAGCAGTATGGATGGTGTAATGTTCAACTCAGACTAAAGCTGCTGTATTGTGATTCATCTGTCATTTGTAGTCAACCCCATTTAAATCAAGAGTCTTATAGTGCCTTATATTGGCAAAGTTTTTGTTAACCTTTTTTGTGTTCCGTGAGATTTCCTCATGTCAATAATATGATGTTCAAACTTAACATCATTCTGAGCAGTGGTTCTCTTTCTACAGCATTTGGAAACTGAAACTTTAATTTTGGGCAGCCTTGTGTGATCAACTTACACCATAATGGCAGTGGAACATAGACAAATGATTAAAATTGGTAAGATAAATGTGATGTACAATGCCATGGTGATGCAATAACTTGGGCAAGCATTATAACAGATGGACCAACACTTATTGTGAATACAGAAGCCGTATTCCAGAAATGGGGGTGTTACCTTGTATGCCAGATACAGCACAGATCATAATATCAGATTATTATGCAAGAGGTAGCATGGTACCGACAAAGATAAATCAATTGTATGATTAACAGTTGGTAACAACAGTAATAATGACTGCCTTAGATTATGTAACTAATCAATATTTTCAATGCAGTCAGAACATAAACGACATATAGAAAAGTTAAAAAGAGCAGCAATACTAGGTCAACATAACAGACACTTTTTCATAGGGTCACAAATGCAAAATCAACGTTGTGGCAATGCAGAGTAACTGATGAAAGAGGAATCTGCTTTCAGGGGGCAACCAAGAACTTGGGCTTCATATCATGAGTAGGTCTCCCAACTCATCTCCTATCCAAAATCATACAAGTGCGGCAGCAAAAACAGATACCATCTTTGCCAAATCAAATGTACAATCTACGCAAAATGAACTGGGAACTTTTAAAGGCAGAACTGAAGATACAACCACTCCAAGTAATTGAATTTTGTGTTGACACTACAGCAAATGAACTGGTGCCATCACTGCAGATGGTGCAAGACAAGGCAATCCCAACATTTGTTAAGATGTGAAAAGGGTGCAAATTTCCCAAGATTCATGCCCAGCTGTCGTTAAGACACAGAGTAAGGGATGCGAGCAGGTGTTGCCAGATCCTTAGAAGCAACAGAATGACAAAGAAGACAGTTTCTATTGAGCAGTCAAACAACAATGTAAAGAAACATTACACCAAACAAGAGTAGAAAAATGGAAGGCTTACATCAAGGACCAAATGGTAACAGATCTTTGGGATTTTCCATATAAAATTGCAACACACAGTAATACTATAGCATGATGATGACAGACTGGAAGACATCAGTGCAGGACCTACTGAGAACACTGTTGCTGGATGGTCTGATGATTGAAGACACAGAGTATCTTTCTTCTGAATTACAATAGCAGCATGTGAATAACAGAACTTTGATTCTATTTCCCCAGGGAAGAGAATTGATTCTATTTCCGCAGGGAGAAGTAAGGCTGGCTACAATGAAGTTAAAAAAGAAGTATGAAGACAAAAGTGTTGCATTGGCTAGTTGCCAATTTGTTCCATATCTAACAGTATTGTTAAAGGAATGTTTTTGGCAGGGCCAAGTGACCAAAATATGGAAAATCTCAAAGATAAATATGCTAAAAAAAATGGAAGACCGAATGTCAAGAAACTAAAAGCTTACAGTCCTTTAAATGCTTCTGCCAAAATACACGAAAACTTTTTGTGCCACTGCATGAGTGAACATGGACAGGTACTTACAACAGTAGTCAGCTTCAGGAAAGAGAAAACAATTGAGGATGCAGTAAATCAAAAACTACATATGGTGAACAACACAGATGACAATAGGCATAAAGATTGATACATCAGGGGCATTCAATAATTTATGGTGACTTGGTATATTCAAAAAGACTGAAGAAGGTGGGTTCTCGCTAGTGTCTGTATAACAGCCTGTGAGGTTACTGCTCAGACAGGCAGGTGAAACCGAAATGGCCCAAAAGTTAAATTGTGAAAACGTTACCAAATGCTGCCCACAGGGCTCTGTTTGTGGTCCAGAGTTCTTGGATGTTGGCATAGAGGCATTACTGAATTAGCTTAAGAATATAACAAACACTAGAGGCTGCAATATCTATGCACATGATCAGATAATTGTTGTATCTGCCGATACAATAGCAAAATTAGAGGAAAATTGTAGAGAAGTTCTTGATATACACTCATGCTCATAAATAAAGGATAATTGTAGAATGAAGTGCCACACAATGTGGCACTACACAAAACTGGTGCTAATAGCATAGGCACATAGGGAACACGCATGACACAGATCTGTAAGTCCATGGTATTGGTGATAAGTTGAGAAAACCATCCCGAAACATTTGTGCTACAAAATGTCACTGGCGCTAATAGCATAGGCACATAGGGAACACACATGACACAGATCTGTAAGTCCATGGTATAGGTGATAAGTTGAGAAAACCGTCCCAAAACATTTGTGCTACAAAATGTCACTGTTTCCTGCGCATGTACCACGACATCAATGTGGGATATGATCACCATGCACACGTACACAGGCTGCACAATGGGTTGGCATACTCTGGATCAGGTGGTCAAGCAGCTGCTGGGATATAGTCTCTCATTCTTGCACCAGTGCCTCTCGAAGCTCGTGAAGTGTCGTAGGGGTTTGAAGAAGTGCAGCGATATGTCGACTGTGAGCATCCCACACGTGCTCGATGGGGTTTAGGTCTGGAGGACAGACAGGCCAATTCAATTTGCCTGATATCTTCTGTTTCAAGGTACTCCTCCATGATGGCAGCTCGGTGGGTCTGTGCATTATCATCCATCAGGAGGAAGTTGGGACCCACTGTACCCCTGAAAAGGTGGACATATTGGCGCAAAATGACGTTCCGATACACCTGACCTGTTACAGTTCCTTCGTCAAAGACATGCAGGGCCGTACATGCACCAATGATAATCCCACCCCACACCAACAAACCACGACATCCATACAGGTTCCTTTCAAGGACATTAAGGAATTGATATCTGGTTCCTGGTTCACACCAGATGAAAACCTGGTGAGAAACACTGTTCAGACTATACCTGGACTTGTCCATGAACATAACCTGAGACCACTGTTCCAATGACCACATACTGTGTTCTTGATACCAGGCTCTACAGGCTCTTCTGTGACCAGGGGTAAGTGGAATGCACCTTGCAGGTCTCCGGGCAAATAAACCATGTCTGTTCAGTTGTCTGTAGACTGTGTGTCTGGAGACAACTGTTCCAGTGGCTGCAATAAGGTCCAGAGCAAGGCTACCTGCAGTACTCCATGGCCGTCTGCAGGCACTGATGGTGATATATCGGTCTTCTTGTGGTGTTGTACACTGTGGACATCCTGTTCTATAGTGCCTGGACACGTTTACTGTCTACTGGAATAATTGCCATAATTATGAGATCAGACTTTGTGGCACACAGAGGGCCCATGCTACAACCTACTGTGTTTTATCAGCCTCCAGTCGCCCCAGTATTCTATCCCTCATAAAGTCTTCAATATGTGTTCTTTGAGCCATTTTCAACACACAGTCACCATTAACACATCTGAAAACTTACTCACTGCACAGGACTCAGACATGCACCAACACACCTCTGCATATGTGTACTGCTGCCAGCGCCACTGTGCAACAACCGCAGGTCGAATGCACTGCATGGTCATACCCCGAGGTGATTTAAACCTGCAAACCGCCCCCTCAGGGCGTTGTTTCACCATGTACCAGCATTATCCTCGATTTATGAGCATGAGTGTACTTAGTAATTGCTGTGTAGAAAATACGTTAATGATAGCAGCACACAAAACAGTTTACATGTTACTACAAAAAAAATTATGGAATCAACAAACCCCATAGTCAGAATAAGTGATTGACCTGTGAAGCGAAAAGAAATACATAGTCACCAAGGCATAAAATTGATGAAATAAAACTTTTGTGCACACACAGAAATTGCTTGCCAAATAGCATTTAAATCCTGAACAAAATAATAACAAGCAAGAAGATACCACACATCTTGCCAGTGAGAAACACCATAGAAGAACATCCACATACAACAGCCTTCTGGAAGCAGCAAGGGGATGAGCCTCAGGAAGAACCAAGAAGGATTTCCTGAGACACTGACAGTCATCTCCAAAACTTTTCACCTTGGGTGCTACAGCAACACAGCTCCTCTGAATCCTAAGTTGTGTCTCAGTGCACCAGAGGTTAACTATCCAAAAAAATCAGGAAATCTAGTTTCATTCTAATACCAAGTACAGTAGTGTTGTTCTGTGTAGTGTAGTGGTGTATAGTATAGGTGGCAAATAGAATAAGCCTCCTGGATTCTGGATCAACAAATTACCAGTGTGGGTTGCCAATGGGTAGTATGCAAATTTTTAAAACTATTTATATTGTTTTTTAAAGTAGAAATTTTATGCTGTTACCCCTTAAACACTATAATGCTTAGTTACACTAATACATTCAAAACTGTGTTAAAATACAGCATGTCTGGATTAAACATATAATAATATAAAGTATGGTAACTCAAAAAATTTCTTTAACACACTTAATGCACTTCAATATGTGCACCATTAGTGGTGCAACACACATTTAACCTGTATTCATCTTCCCTCCAAGTGTTTTGCAGCACTGCATTTCTAAAATATGCGATGGCTGCACAAAGGCGATTGTATGGATCTGGTACATCATGAACTGGTGTCTGTTACACTTGCTTGTCAGACTGACTCACAGGGGCTCTGACAGAAGGCTGTATGGATTAATTCAACAATAGTCTCTGGAACTGTGGGATTGGTGTGGTGGCCTGATACCAAAAGCAAACTCCCAATTACCCAAAGGCACTTGTCCCGTTTCTTGATAGTTACATAAATGGGAGCATCATCAGTTGGTTGCAGTCCATTCTCACACCAAGAATGACATTGTAACAGACTTTAACTCCATGAGAAAAAGCACACAGAAAACCTTCTGCTGTAAGGTCCACTAGGCTAGAGGCTACTGACACACATTTAGGTGAACAAAGCAATTATGCTCATTTGCACACAGTACCAACTGCAGCAAAAAAACCACAGAAGTTATTTTGAATTATTATACTTGTAGAAGCAAACTGCCAAGATGTATCTCAATTACATCTCAAGGTATTACATTTTGTATCATTAAGTATCTATCCCAGACACACTGCATTATGTGTTATATTCATGTACATCAATTCATGAAAAGCATCTGGCTTGGTCTTGTACATAGATAACATACTAAAAGAAAATAAATAATAAATGTATGTGTCTGTGGTTGATGCACAAGTCCAGTGTTTAAGATGACCCACGCCCTAATATTTTTTAAAGACTCGTCTCTTAACTGAAATCATATCTTTCATTGCAGCACAGGCAGCACTGACTTCACATTTTGACACACCATTAATGGCATTTCCATCCAAAAATACGTTCACAACATAGGTGTTGGTTGGCTGTTGGCCTCTGAGTACCTAGTGCTGCAGAGATCTGACAACACAGCAACACTTTACTGCTTCTCCCCATCACTTTGGCAAGTATTAAGTGTTTTATATTGTGATTTTTCACAAAAAAGTGTATTATAAACAGTGTGAATATTGTGTGGAACATGTTTAATGAAAACACAGCTGCTTTTGAGACTTGAGTTGACTGCCATATAGTATGTATTAAACTCAATTTTATGCATAACTGAAAAATTTGCAAGCAACCTAGCGTGGAAGAGGTAGTACTTAGTGGCTGCTAATGCCAGTGTCAGAAAATTTTGAAACACTAGCGGAAAAATTAATGATGTAATAATTTAAATACAGGTAGTCTGAGATTGAACAATGATATGAATTAGGTAGGTTAGTTCGTTACTCACCACAAAGAGACAATGTTGAGCAGGGGACAGCAAAATTTAATAGAAGACTAGCATATTTCTTTTAAATTTGTGCCCACTGGCCATGCTTCCTCTAGGTGGTGAGTAGCAATCTGACCTGACTGAATTACTAATTTCTAAAAAGGACAACTCATGATTGAGAGGTTATTCAGAATAAAGAAAAAAAAACAGTCTTCACCATTTCTTTAACAATTTCAAACACAAATTCTTTCTGTCATGTGAAACAGTTCATTTTCTGGAGAGTGTAAGGCTAATATTAACTCGTTTGAAAAAATATTTGGAGCTGCTATGGTGATTTTGATCATCTGGAATTCTCAGCTTATAGCAATAAATGAGAAGCAAATATACTTTAAGGTATTTATTGAAATTAAATAAATGTAAGAACTTATAACTAATGACTGACAGCATTTTAAATGAAACACATGTAACGTAAAGTAAAGATGGTTGTCCTGAATTTCCTATTACAAAAATATGCAATATTACTGAACATTATCATTTCATGAGGTACATTTAAATGTCAATCAAATAATTTGTTCTCAGTAAACCACTGGATATGTTTAACATTAACTTTATAGCTTTCATGTTTTCAGACAACTTCCCTAAATTCATACAAAAATGAATAAAAATGTGTTACAAAATATGATTGGTCACTTTTTCACAAGGTTGTCTTAAGTTTATAGAAAAATGAATACTAACAAGATGATTGGTTCTATCCACTCTTTGGTCAACTTCATCCAATCCTGTGGTATGCCACGCCTTCAGCTGATTGAAAAAGACCTGAGATACTGAGGATCTGTAATGTACTTCAGTAGTTTTTCAATATCATCTTTCTTTTTCTTCTTTATGGGAACTTAGCCATCTTATGCTCCTGTTTGAGGAAGCCCAGTGCCCTTACTGACAAAATATGTCATGGCTTTCATTAATTTAAAGGTATGGACTTTAAGTCCTCTGTTATAGGGCTTAGCAACTACTTGCCCTTTATTTTTGAAACTGTAATAATAGCACAGAAACTGCTGAGTAGAAAATGGTACTTTGTTCTCTTTTCTAGAGCTTTTTTCGTTAGCCACTGCCCTCACCCATCCCTGTTCCCATTCCAGCACTGCACAGCCATCATTCCACCATCACAACCAGTCTTTTTATTTCTCTCCTTTTGCACTACTTCCCCCCGTCCCTCCCCAATCCCCACCTCTCCCCTGTTCTCCACCTAACTTGCAACACTTCACTATCTGCCAGCCCCACCATAAAATCACTTCCCCTCCCCACCCCAGCCTCCTTCCTTACCTACACCCAGTTGCTACTCCCTTCATGCACTCGTATTGTAAGGAACTGGGGACCTAGAAACGATGGAGAGGCTTCGTCCCCGCCGTAGCCCGCAGTGGTAAACAACCCCACAACAGGTTACAGCAGTCCCCACACTGAACCTAGGTTTATTATGCAGTTCGGCCCTCATTGGACCCCCTGGGAATGTCTCACACTAGATGAGTGTAGCTCCAACATTTGTGTGGTAGAGTAATTATGCTGTACGTATATGTGGGGAAAGTGTTTGCGCAGCAATCGCCAACATAGTGTAACTGAGGCAGAATAAGGGGAACCAGCCTGCATTCGCCGAGGCAGATGGAAAACCATGTTAAAGACCATCCACAGACTGGCTGGCACACCAGACCTTGATACTAATCTGCCAGGCAGAATGGTGCCGGGGACTGGCACACCTTCCTACCCGGAAAACAGGGTGTTAGACTGCACGGCTAACCAGGCGGGCATCATGCACCGGTACTGCTGCTCCCAGTATGGTTTCAGTTGCCTGAGACTGCAGTCATGTGTGCAAGATGCTTTTGCATGAGAGAGTGTGTGTGTGTGTCTGTTGTCTATTGTTGACAAAGGCCTTAATGGCCAAAGCATTCATTGTGAGAGTCTTTTCGTTGTGCCTATCTTCGACTCAGCATCTCCGCTAAATAGTGAATAGCAACTTTTGTTTTCATAATATTGACATTTGAAAAAACATATTTCCCTGTTATGTTTGTGTCCTTGAGGAATCCATTGAAATTAGATTGTTGGAGAATCTTACTAATGCATTTGTATTGCATTAAGCAGAGATGTACCCTATTTTAACATGAACTGGAAAAGTAGCCCGTGTTTTGGCCTGACAGAGGTTTCTAATCACAGTTATAAATAGTGAATAGTACAGTGTTTATACAAGTGCATACCTAAGAACTTTGTGTTCAATTTACTTAGTGCAAGGCATTATTTGAAGGCGATCCTTTGACTGAGAAGAGTGCAGAAAAATCACCTGCCCAAAGAAGCAATTAAGCTCTAGTTCTCTACACAGAGCACAAGTTTTGAATCAAGAGATAAATCTAACTGCTGCTCTTGAGAATTTATCAAATTATTATAACAGGGAACAGTAGTGCACCAGCTCTCAAGAAGCAAACAGTCATCAGCAGTCACAGTACGTAGTTCATAGAGAGTGAAAAATTTTATCATTTTGTCGGATGCTAATGTGTTCAGCAGTACTTTTTAAATTTCTTCATTTTCTCTGAAATGTAGATTCACACCATCATAAGTGCTGTTATTGCCCGTTTCATTTTCTGTTGGTGTCAGTTGCAAATATTCATCTCTTGAGTAGGGAGCGGTAATCAGCAGCTGAAGAACTTAATTCATATAGTGCATTTAGTTTAGGCATTTTATTATGTGCTTCTGTGTATAAGTAAACTGCAACTGCTTCGTTTTTTGTCTGTATTCAGTATTAATTTTCACTTCCTCTCTTGTTCATGAATATTATGAATGTCACAGTGCACAGGATTTTCTCCAGCTTAAGCCATAGTTCTGTTTGTTTTTTGTTGGCTATCAGATCAGAAAGAATATGACTCATGAGGTGATAAAGACTACTCGCCTAAATGGGCACGTTGAGAGCATTTGCAACGTTGTTCCCACAACCAACTGAGATTTGTAGTCACATGGCTTAAACCAGATGCTCCACCAAGTCTGTAAAAACCTTCAAGTGCATATCTCTTGATCTGCACTAATGGTTGGAGGGCTGTCGGGTTATTCTTTGGGCATATACTATGTCCTGAAATACTCAGGATGGGCAGAATGGATGGCTGGAGAAACTCCTCTACACATTGGATGAGTAATTAGGTGTAATTCACTGTAGAACCTATTGATACTAAGGAGATTAATATACACTGTCCAGTCATGTCAATATATCACTTGTGTGAATATGGCCCCCAGGATAGATGCATACTTTGCCTTCCAGAATGATGAGATCACCCAGGGAATGCCATGAAAGCATTTCACAGACTATAAAGCTTTCTCCTGTGAGCTGGACCCTTCCGACAACTGTCGCAAGGTTGCTTTCACATGTTTCACTCCATACATGCCAATGGCCATCTGTCCGAAGGAGCGTAAAGCATGATTCATCTGAAAATACCACCAGTCATCATCAATGAATGTCCAATTGTGGTACTGGCATGCAAATTCCAACCTTCATCACTGATTAAACAGATGCATGCTGCAGAAACCCATATGCAGTAGTGTTAACTGAGGAGACACTGTTAGTAGCCCCTTCTCGTGTGGGCAATAGTTGCTCAACAGTCATGAGTCTATTTACCCATAGACATCTCTGCAGCTGTTGTTCACCCATCATTTATGGCCCATGCTACACCACAGTTGTCACAGTGCTGATTTTGAATAGCACAGTATACTTTAACTGTGGTGACACATGAAGAGTTTTAGAAATGTTTCCACTCTTGGCCACAAAGCCAACAATCATGTCTTTCTGGAAGTCAGTTAAATCGCTCCGTTTCTGGGTTGTGATGATGACTGCACAGTTTGCTGCATCTCCTCGACACACTTTATATACCACCCCACCACTAGTTCTGTAGCCTACTGTCTGTACGTGGTTATTGCACATAGTTCTGTAGCATCTGGTATACTACAGGGTACTGTGATAAGACAGCTACTGTACACAAATTATCTGCTAGGATATCTCTGTAACTCTATGGGGCTGTCACAGACAATGCAATTGTGGTTCAAAATGGCTCTGAGCACTATGCGACTTAACTTCTGAGGTCATCAGTCGCCTAGAACTTAGAACTAATTAAACCTAACTAACCTAAGGACATCACACACACCCATGCCCGATGCAGGATTCGAACCTGCCACCGTAGCGGTCACTCGGTTCCAGACTGAAGCACCTAGAACTGCACGGCCACTCCGGCTGGCACAGTGCAATTGTATACATGCTGGTGACATCATCAGGAAATTGTCACAAAATGCAGAAAGACTCGCCTGGTAGCTGACCCTCAAAATAAATAAATGTAATGTAATACAAAGAAATATCTGATACTGTTTTGACTATGTGATCGGTGATTGCTTACTGGAACCCATCACAACCATCAAGTGTCAACATAGATCTACTGATCGGGAAGGCAAATGTCAGACTCAGATTTTTCGGATGCATCATAATGGAATGTAATTTACTTATGAAACTGTCCTTCAGTTTCTTGAGTATTGTTTGATGGTCTGGGACCCTTACCAAGCAGACTTAATCAAAGTAACAGAGAAGATTCAAAGAAGGGATGCTAATATTTGTAATATTGTGACTGTGTACTACCAGATGTAAAATGCATCAAAATGTAAAATTTATTAATACAAACAAATCTTTAGTTTGTAATTTATAAACTGACATATTCAGGAGAATAATCTGTATGATGTCTTGAAACTGTATTATTTCATGGGATTGTATTTGATTATTCGATGTCGAATAAATATTATTATAATTATAGAAATGCTCTATTAAGTGCAAATGGAGATGCAAAAAATAGTGTCATAGTGCAGTACTGAAAGCCTTATTCACAAAATTCCAAGACAAAACACAGCATGAGAGACTAGGAACTGGACTGATGACCATAGATGTTAAGTCCCCATAGTGCTCAGAGCCATTTGAGACCAGGAACTATTACTTACAACACATACATATTGTGTAGCAACCAAGACTACAAAATTGTACAAATTTGTGTTTGTACAAAAGACTTTCTTCCTTGGCCTGCAGCATACAACAACAGATGTAGCCAGAATCCTTTTATCAATGGAACAGCAAATATTACCATGAATTGCAAATAAAATGACTAAGAAGCCCACTACAGCACTGTAACACACCAAAGTGCCTGGGAATAATGCTACAGAATGCACTTAATCCCTCTTTCCTCTCTGAGGGAGGGGCTATCAGGTACAAAAATTTCTAAATGCATCTATCTACAGTACTTAAAACAATGGAAAATCCAGGATGGAATACAACAATATTATAAAAATAATAACCGCTACTCACCATATATCCCCCACCCCCTCCATCTAACCTCCTGACTGCAGCTAGCTGTCCTATCTCTCTCCACCTCATCCCTGTATGCTCCCACAAGCAGCACTTTACCACCCCCACCCCTACCCCGCTATCTCTCCCCCTCCCCATCCCAGCCCAGCCTTCACCTTACCCCCAGCATGCAGTTACTTTTTTATCATGTGCTGCTGCTCACAGACTGGTCTCCGCAGACAGAGACTGCGGTCATGTATATGTGTGTGTGTGTGTGTGTGTGTGTGTGTGTGTGTGTGTGTGTGTGTGTGTTGTCTATTTCCGATGAAGGCCTTGTTGGCTGAAAGCTTACTTTCCAACAGTCTTTTTGTTGTGCCTATTGTGACTCAGCATCTCCAGTATAGGGTGAGTAGCAACCATTCTTTTCGTAATATTATCTGCAACACTTAGAATTTGGACTCCCGAATGTAAGTACCTACTGTCTTCTTGTAATTTTACAGTTTTCTCAAATGATTATTCCCTGTGATTCACTTGTATGATAATTAATTATGTGATACAGTCATGTATAAGTGATTACATGTTTTCTGAAAGGACATTACTAAATGTGTTTTTAATATGTAAAAATAAAATTGTTAGTGGAAGGTACGATGGAAAATATATTTAATACATGTATTACAATGTGTGTTACATTCTATAACATTTAACATTTTCTTTGCTTTCCAGATTCTCATAGAGGTCCACATCACTTTAAATTCAATTTCTTCAAACAAGTTAAACATAAAGGCAACACAGTGTGAAAAGAAATACCTAATGTTATTTAATTATTATTGATTCTTACAATTTATAAAAATGGGGCAAAATTATAGTGGAAATGGAAAACAAATTATATGGCGACAAAGTTATTCAAAGATTAAAAAAAATTGTGACAATAAGAAAATATTTCACAGTGCACAAATATATCTGAAGAACAACATTGCCATTTAATATGTTGTGGAGTGCATAGTAATTAAAAGAAATTGATTTGACTCTTGGGATGCTGCATTTTTACAGCTGCAGTACTTTTATATAATAATGATAGCATCTTGAGATGTATTTAGAGTTTCTGAGACAATTTTGTAGCAAACCCAGTAAACACATCAGAACAAACCATTTGTAAGAACTGTTATTTTAGGCCAGTTCATACACTTGAGTGTCAAGTACTTAACAGGAAGGAAATGCCCGATTTATGTTTTAATGTTCACAGAATATTCACAGACAATCTGAAGTACAATATATCATATATTAAAACAAATCACACAAGAATGAAATTAAATTATTTATTTAGATTATCTGATAATTTCTGTTCTCTTCTCTGAATTCCTCATTTCAAAATATCATACTATCAGTCTTGAGCTGCAAATGTTAAAATTCAGTACCTTCCAGTTGACTCTCATAAATAGGAGTTAGTTCACACTGTACATATTTTAAGCTATTTACAATGCTATTCAAGAAGCCACTTATTACAAAGTTGGCAAAACAGTGATCAATTAATGATAATGTAACATTTCTGCTACACACACACACACACACACACACACACACACACAACAATTTCAGGCAAATTGCAAAGCATATGTCTGGCAACTGTATTAAAAAAATGCACAATGTAATATGCCCTATAAAACAATTTTGACTGTCAACTATAGGTACATATAAAATATACACTTACTTATGGATTTATATAACAACCTTTCTTTAAATTCACAAATATGATGTATAAATATGAAAATAAGCTATACACTGTAAAGGTTATTATAATAGCAAACCTAAAAAATGAACTTGTGACTATTGAATGGACACAGTTTCTGAATTAAAATACGAGTTACATACACATTAGAAAAAGATGTCTTCACATAAAATGTACTTACAGTATTCTGGGAAGAAATGGCCAGTAAAATATATTTTAATTTAGTAATAATGTACATCTAAAAACTGCACATCTACAGTGCATGTTGATATCCAATACACATGTCACATTAAGGCAAAATGACAAGGATTATCCTTCAGAAAGAGTATACACAATATTTTTCTGGTATAAATGTGGGAATTCATTTTACGTGGTATTCACTTGTAAATAATGTATAGTGTGGTATCCACTTGTAAATAATGTATAGTCACAGATTGTGTGCCAATGTCTGCCTGATTTACTTGAAAGTATGATTTGTTAGTACAAATATCTTTGTAAACCAACATTTTATCTTGTAATTTTAAGTTTTGTTCTCAGACTAGTTTTCTTGTGAGTGTCTTTGTTGAAAATATAATTTATGAAAAACAGTACTTTTTAATGTCAAGATTTTTGAATATCTCAAAGGAAATAGTGGCTAATTTGAGAACAACTGCTACATTAATACAGAGTGGCAGATACAAAGGATAACATTATTGAGAACAGAAATAAAGTGCTCTTACGAAATAGGTAACCCCCACAGTTACTCCAGCTACAAAATGATTAATTCACTAATCTGATCAACCCTATTGAATGGATCTCTCTCTCTCCTCACACACACACACACACACACACACACACACACACACACACACACACACACGCGCGCGCGCGCGCGCACACCAAGATGAAGGGGAACCGTAAATAGGGAGAGGTACAGAGAGGGTGAGCGAGTAAGTGAGAGTGAGAGAGAGAGAGAGAGAGAGAGAGAGAGAGAGAGAGAGAGAGAGAAGAGGAAGAAGAAGAAACAAACTAAGTAGATGTAAATGGAATTTTAGTTGCCAAAATTTTCTCTAGTAATCCTGTCAGTTTCACAGAGTGCGCAACAGTTACATGAAGAAAAGAAATGTATGTCTGGCATTGTTAGCTGGACTGTTCCACAGTAACACAGAATATATTTTATGATGTTTGGAACAGAGCAATGAAATACTTTCATTTCATCCAGGTGAAGTTACCTGGAAACATACATCAAAAAAATAAATGAAAGAACTGAAGTTATTACTGTAGCACAGCTGAAACCTAATGAATCAATGTTTTTACTAAGAATACATGATGTTGCACATCTAGTTATTTCTCTCCACATTTCAGCTGATTACTGTGATTGTGATATACAATTGAAAACTAGCAGATGACTACACTGTGATACTTGTGGATGTGTAACCAGACGAAAAAGTTTTTATCAAATTATTTCAACAGAAAATATGGTTAAGGAATGTACCTCAACCAAAAGTTATTCTTTATTTATGCACAACTGAGTCACTATAATTTTATTTTATGGCTTTCCTTAAATATATTTATACTTGAACTGTGTATGTTGCACAGAACTGAAGTCAACCTTCACTGTGATAAATTATTTATCTTTTTACAAAACTTATGATTAATCGTCGTGTTTCTATTTCACCCATCTGAAGTCTGTATAGAACTCAAACTTTTCTTGCAAATCAGATTAGAGCAACTGACAGTCCCATTGTTGGTGAATACTGTTTCTTTTCTTGATTCATACATCTGGTTTCACACCTCCCAACATCTTTAAGAACTTAACTAGAGCGTCATGACTTGAATAAACAGCTGTTGCAACTATCAGTATTATTAGTAGTGGTAGTCAGTTTTTATAATAGTTATCATGTGTGTTTGCTTTACTTTATCTATATGTAAACTACATACACAGAAAACAGGTATTTAAAAACTCCAGCTTTTCCAGTTGCACTACTCAGCCTCATGTTTATATGCTAGTACAAATTTCTCACTTATGTCCAGTGCAATTATTACTGTTTGAATTTGTAACCCCAGATCCATAATCAAATAATTTTTATTGTTTACATTATGATAATGGGCATTACATTAAAGACCTTTTCATCAGAATAAAGAACTTTGCTCTTGATTTTAGACAAAGATGAGAAGTCTATTTTTTTGTTTTGCTCCTATATTATCGTTAGTGATTTGCTCCTATATTATCATTAGTGATTAAATTTTATTTCAAGCTGAGTTCTTTTGACAGTGTGTTCCCAGTTTTACTACATTTTCCTCAGTTTCTTGGTGATTCAAACATGTCAAACATGAGAAAGAATTTGAACAGATGCCAGTAGTCTATTCTCATACATATAAAAATGCGAATAGCACACTAACAGATATTTTAATCAGAATAGATACTGTTATTGTGGCTGAATCTTACATATTGCGTGTTGCTAGGAAATACAGAGCAAAATCTAAATACCAATGTGAGGAAAGGGCATTGCTCAGTGACAAAAGGGCACATTGAACAGCTGTAAGGTATGCAGAAAGCACGGATTGCCTGTTGGACTTCCACATTCCTTCGTTGAATGCCAACATACATATACCATCCCTCTCTTCCTGGAACTGCAGCTCAACTGGACTGTAATGCCAAAAGTATGATGTGATTCATTACTCACCTCAATCTGGCTAATGTTACGAGAATATGTGGGGTGAACAGTCTGAAGGAGGACATTCATACTAAACTGCAACCGGTTACAAGTACATTTTTATCTGGTGGCTGCTCAATACTACATCTGTTCCTTAAGTGATGGTCATTCCTCATACAGATATTTAATAACTGAAATAACATTCATGTGGCACAACAAAAGAAACTGTCAATTGAAAATGAAAAATTATTTTCTCCTCCAACATAAAATATCTCACACATCTTTCATCAGTCTATATAGGTAATGGGAAGTCCTGGTAGATCGTAAATAAATTAAGAATAGAGGAGTCTTTGAGTCTTCCCTTTATGTGAAATATGCTAGAAAATATGTCTTTGAGGCTGCTGTAATTCGTAAGGAGAGTAAACATCATTCATTTGCTCTTTGATACTGTCATACATCATATTTTGTGTCATATTCCTATCTGCCACAGTTGTCTTTCAATGAACAATGTAGGAAAAGACAGATTGCTATTTACCGTAAAGAAGACACATCAAGTTGCAAACAGGCACAATTAAAAGACACTTACATAAAGTTTTCAGTCACAACCTTCATCAGTAAAAGAGAGACACACACCACTCACACACACAGGCAAGCACACCTCACACACACATGACTGCGAACTCCAGCATATCAGGCCGGAATCATATGGGATGCAAGCAACACTCTGGAATGAGTGGGGAAGGGGAAGGGATAGTAGTGTATGGGTGGGCAGAGAGAGAAATGCTGTCTGGTGGAGTGTGTGGGGGCTAGACTGCCAACAGGCACAGCATCAGGAGCTTGTGAGGCAGGGGGGCAGGGAAAACAGGAGCAGAAAGGGAGAAGAGCGGGGAAAGGCAGGCAGATGAATTGGCAGAGGGCTGCAAATAAACAGGGTGAGAGATGAGAAAGGGGAGGAGATGATAGGACCGAGGAGGTGGTAACTGTTTAGATCTTTCTTTACATATGACCAGATGTAGAAAATAAACCTAGACTGCAATATCTTGCATAAAGACAATGACATACATTGTTTTTCAGTAGTAAGCACAACACTTAACTTGCTTCACATAAGCAAGTGAATGAGAGAGGTAAATGGAGAATGAGTAAGAGTTTGGTATTTAAATAGGGAAACAATAGTTGGAGGAAGTAAATAAACAATCGGACAAGACATGTAATAATTTTAATTTTCAAAAAGAGGTGTTTGTCAGATCAGCATAACAACTTAACCAAAAACATTGTGTGAAAGGATTGTATGAAGTTGAAATCACATACAAAGATATTATACAATTTTGTATAAATTTGCTTAATAAACTGTGAAAGCTCTCAAAAAATCATTTAAATTTGAAGCCTTTAAAGTTTTGGGAAACCTATGTATAAAACTTCATTCTTCTCTACACAACCATGAATATGAAATGAAAAGTAAAGAGCCATCTCATTAGTTTCTCAACAAAGTGCCTGATAGTGACCACATTGACACAGAGCATTAAGTTGTTTTCATTGTGTAATCAGTGGCACCTTACGAATATGAACGTGTTTGTAGTGTTGGATGACCTCTGCCTCATATTTTATGATGATCAGCAGGACACAGACTTTGTCTCCTGATACGTACAACAGGAATTGTACACAACACTACAATAAGTCAAAAGTGACAACACATCACAATAATACTAATGGCAGAAAACAAAGTTTCTGCAATTCAATAACTATTTGTTTTATATAATGGAAGGAAACATTCCACGTGGGAAAAATTATATATAAAACCAAAGATGAGGTGACTTACCGAACAAAAGCGCTGGCAGGTCGATAGACACACAAACAAACACAAACATACACACAAAATTCAAGCTTTCGCAACAAACTGTTGAGGGAAGGAGAGGGGAAGACGAAAGGAAGTGGGTTTTAAGGGAGAGGGTAAGGAGTCATTCCAATCCCGGGAGCGGAAAGACTTACCTTAGGGGGAAAAAAGGACAGGTATACACTCGCACACACGCACATATCCATCCACACATACAGACACAAGCAGACTTACCTTAGGGGGAAAAAAGGACAGGTATACACTCGCACACACGCACATATCCATCCACACATACAGACACAAGCAGATATATGTCTGCTTGTGTCTGTATGTGTGGATGGATATGTGCGTGTGTGCGAGTGTATACCTGTCCTTTTTTCCCCCTAAGGTAAGTCTTTCCGCTCCTGGGATTGGAATGACTCCTTACCCTCTCCCTTAAAACCCACTTCCTTTCGTCTTCCCCTCTCCTTCCCTCTTTCCTGATGAGGCAACAGTTTGTTGCGAAAGCTTGAATTTTGTGTGTATGTTTGTGTTTGTTTGTGTGTCTATCGACCTGCCAGCGCTTTTGTTCGGTAAGTCACCTCATCTTTGGTTTTATATATAACTATTTGTTTTATGCTAGATTAATTGCAATTTTGCAAAAACTTCTGTAATTGTATAAAAGATGTGCATAAATAATAACTGAGACTGTAATTATTCTTTTACATAAATGTGACTCAGTGAAATTATGTTTTGAACCCACATTTTAGTGGAATTTACTTATGTTTACAATGTACTCTGAGTGCTCATATTTGGAGAATCTGGGTACTCATCCATGTCTTGCAAATTTCTCAAAGGACAGAAAAGTTTGTGTATCAGTAGCCTTTATTTTTTTCATTCTTCAAATATTCATTAGTGATTTTTACATCTCATCATTTGAGATTCTCAAATACTATTTGTAATCTTCGTTTTGGACCTGGGTAGAATTGCATGGCATAAGTTTGTTGTGTTTTTGATTTTGATGATGGGAATGGAGAACGTGGATTCAGACCTAGAACAGATAGCATGATACACCAAATGGACTCAGTTTATTTGGTGACTGCAGCAGAAATGTCTGCTCTACAGAAATCTCTTGTAATGTGATATACATACACAGAGTCAATTAGTAATGTAAGCCATTTGCGCGCTTCGCTTATTGTCATATTAAGTGGCCAGAAGAAAATGAGTAAATTAGTATAAGACATCAGGACTTTTATTTTATACCATGTGTTCCACGTGGGATATATGAGTGCTATAATAATGATGAATGCATAAATAAATAACCAAATGGGATGCCATGCGCAATAACACATGGACCATGTCATCAGTCACCATATGCTGCACACTGTGGAGAGATTCAACATTCTTTAACCAATAAAATTCTATCCTGTTATCTTGGAGCTAATCACAACAATGTCACCACAATTTAATGGCTTCTCTTATGGAGGAACTACGCCTTCCAAATAAGTCTTTTCAAGTAATACCATTATTTTGGTAATATCTCCCAACACAGATTTGATCACTTGTGCCTGTAATGACTTTGCTTGATAATTCTGCCATCAGTACTGAAAATGGCCAAATTGGTAAAATATTTATGAACTTATCAGACTTTTTGTAAATAATGTGACTCCCAGCAGATATTGTCCAATCACATCAATTAAAAAAAAACTGGAGATACTTCAGTATCCAAAAACCAAAGTATTAAAAGTTATATTTGTAATGTAATCCAGTTTGATCATTTCATCTGCAGGCATACTTATATTATGATATATTTTGCTTTATTATTTTGTAGCTCTGACAAGGATTTGTATTGAGTCAGATAGGAATAGCTGAACATCAGCTACAATTATAGTTCAAGCTCATCTAAAGTGAGTGGGTTCTTTCCATCACACAGCAGAAAATTCGAGCTGTTACTGTATATGTGAGGCAAACTATTGCTGTATCACTTGAAAAATGTATTGTGTGTGATGAGTGTGATGTATGAGGGTAATCATATAATTTCAGCTATCCCCTTGAAAAAATATTAATTTTTTGTAGGTTTGAGGTATACGTCTTCCATACTGGTACATACTGAAATCCTCATACCTTAGTACCACACTACACTGCTAGATGAGCCAAAATGAAATGGCACAGCCCATCTCCTCTACATCAATAGGCTGTGCCATTTTGTTAGCTCCTCTAGTGGTGCACTCTGACACCAAGGCATGCAGATATCAATGTTTACCAATGACTGCAGATATGTACCTGCAAAGAAACAGAAAATTTATTACGTAAGTTGTTTTTTCAAGAAGACGATTAAAATTATATGACTCTTAGTATGATAAACCTCATTTACACTTACTCAGCAAAATAGTATGCAACTTTTATGCTTTACTGGGCAATATTTTTCCATTTTGACTCAAACGAGAAGTAAAGTGAAGTTTGTTGAGTCTGAGATGGGCAAATGTGCTGCTGGAAGGTAAGCAATGACAACGCCACTAATTTAGTACCTTGTGGCTGAAACATTGAAAGAAATAGTTGCTGCTGTACAAACGAAATTCACACTTTTTCCTTTCAAGTATCAAAAACCTGGCAGTTTCTGTCTCTTCAATCTTATGCCTATAGCCTAGCTGAACATTCAGTAGAAATGTCTACAGTTGAAAACTTGATTTCCTCCCTCAAGCTGTTTGATATGACAGTCTGCTATAACTTCAGCAGTTATTGAGCAAACACCAGTAGTCACAGTGAACTGTGTCGCTAAAATGTTAGTAAAGCCCCATCTACATACATAAGGTGATGGGGATTAGTCAGAGAGGCTCGGCTGGCTCATGGGCCAGGAGATGAAGGAGGCTGACAGCTATCTGACTGGATTGTACCAGAAGGCCGGGTAGTTTATTCAAGGATGTGTAATACTAAAACTGGAGAAAAGAGTGGTTTTCCTCGAAACAGTTAAATTTTCTATGATGTTACATGTGTCACACACCGGTCAACTACAGTAGTGGTTGCCGATTTTCATTTTTGTTTATTGTGTCTTGATAATTTTAGGCATCAACTCATACATTTAAAATCTCAGAAATTATAATTAATATAGAGGTTACTGACAATCATTCTTCCCAAGCGCCATTCACGAGTGGAACAGAATAGTGGGGGGGATTAATTAGTGGTGCTCTCCACCACACACTGTCAGAGCAAATATGATTATAGTTCTTGTTGAAAGATGGTGTTGGAAGTAAAAGGATATCATAAATTATTTCACCACTTCATAACATGTATTTTATGGATACAATTTCAAGCACCTCATTGAGCACCTCATCCAGACAGCAGAGTATAGTCTGATTCTTTAGTTAAATGTCAATCATGCTATGGACACATACCTTTGACCGAGTTTTGTATCAATAGTCATTATCTTTAAATTGGTTACATTTACATAAATAATGCTAAAGAAATTAACTGAACAGCTTCAATAGATAAATTAAATTGTCCTGATAATAATTTACTCCTTGACTGGTTTTAATGGCTTTACAACATTAGCCCAGTTTTTATTTTTATCAAGGAAAATGTGGATTGATACACAATTCTGAATTACAGAATACAAACAACAGGTTGAACTCTTGCATCAAAGAACAAATTTTCATTAGAAACAAAACAGAAAGTTGCAAATGTGAAGACCATGCATAGATGCTGCTGATTTTTTAAAGAAAACAAAATTTCTTCTTCGGGCTGATAATTTTGTTGTCTCCTAGCCACTTCCAATGTGTGTTGTTAATGAATACATACTGTCACATAAAAAAATAAAAAAAAAAAAAATAAAAAAATAAAAAATAAAAAAAAAAGCGTTGTTGGAAAAAGTGTAATCTGAGATCATTTGAGATAACATATTACAACTGCCACGAACATTTTAGGGAGAGTAATTTAATTAAAAACAGAGTGAAGAGACTGCGTTAATGTTCTGCAATATATGCCAGATAATGATACTGAGAGTAGCAGAAGTTCTGCAAACTGTTGAGATACTTTGAACAGCAAAGAAAAATGGTCTTACATATTTCTCACATAATGTTCTGCTTATGATATGTTATATTTAACATATTCTACACATCTTCATCAATCTGCATACATAAGTGCAGCAATGAAATGATTCTCAGTTGGTAATTCAATTAGAAACAATATGCACAGATATTTGCTTGATTCCCACATTAGAAGTAATTTTAAGAAAACTAAGAATTATTTGATAAAACAGTTGCTCTTTCTCTAAATAATATGCTATTTGAGAGTATATTTCATTATAAATTTATATTTTTAATAGTTACAACTTCAGTCTTAAGCTTCAGAATTATTTCTGCTACAGAGTAAACAAAATATACAAACTTCTTATATATTTCATTTAAATGCACACTCTTATTTATATCACTGTACACTATACATATGGTATGTAATAGATGATATTTACAAGGCAATGATGTTGCTATGCAGCACACCAAATAGTTTTCAGTTTCTAAAAAGTCTTCAAGATAACTTACAGCTACACACTATTTGTTCCCATTTCCAACTCATTCGGTGCCACACCGGAGAATATATCAGCCAAGAGAATGATAATCGAGAAAAATAGAAATGATGGGCTGGTGAAGAATCATTCCTTTTCTACTTAGCCCATCTGATATTTTTCTTAGCTTATATCAACAGTCTCTGTCTGTTGAAGAGGCAATATGTGCAACAAGAGTAAGTAGACAGATATCGAGGAAGCAAAACATGCCCTAATTTCTGTAGTTATCTGTAAACAACATATGTTGTTTTAAAATGACTCATTTCTTCTTCACTTATCAGTAAATTAAAAATATCTCAAAGTAGCACCTATTTAATTTTATGTACTAAGTTGTACTAGAAAGTTGTTATTTGTCAACAGCTAAGTACTAACAGTACCATTTCACTCATTTTGCACATAGACTCTTACAGTTCAATATAGTTTTCAAGGTACTGAAGTAGATTCAGCTGTTATACTTTTCTTATTCAGAATTTATCACTGTGGGGCTGAGGAGCAATCAGTTTACAGCCACTTGTTCCGGACTACACTGCTTAGTCTCCTCCCCCACATAAGGTGATATCATACAAGTGTACCTTGTAGGTGTTGGGGATCAGCCAGAGGGGTTGGGCTGGCACATGGGCCGGGAGACGGAGGAGGCTGACAGCTGTCTACACTGCAGCTGACAAGGCTTGACACATCAAGTGAACTTGGAGTCTGTGCACAAATACCCAGTCCTTGACTATTTACAGTTCCTGAACATCCTCCACTACTTCTCGCACCTGTATTGGTACATATGCCACTGTTACAACTGACACTGATGCCAACACTCCCACTGCCACCTGCAGGGCTACCACCAACAGAAAGACCAGTTGCTACAGTACTGAGAAGGTTACTACAGCTGTTTTCACTCTGTGAGCTTCCTTCTTCTGGTGGTGTCACCTCTAGACCAATGCTTCCATTCAATGCTATCTTAATGGGGTTGCTATGGTTGGAAGCATAGGAGAAACCTAGGTCTTCTAGGCTGCTTTTTCGTCTTGTGGGACCAGAGGGTGCCAATCCCTGACGCAGGGAGTTTGAACGACGCAAGAGTATATCGTCAGCAACACGTAAGGAGTTGGATCGTGCTCTGTAGCATCCTGCAGGACTGGGACTTGCGGCACATCCAGCAACTGTAGGACTATCTGGAAGGGAAAGGGAGTTTGCTTTTGTTGTTACAAGTGGAGGGGGTCTTGGAGTTGGTGTATAGCCAGACAATCCAATAGTGGAGCCGCGCCGACTACCAGCTGCAGAATTTGCCATCTGTTGTACCAGTTGTTGAGAGCAGAAACTAATATTTGACTTCCGGCGGCTGTTGTGACGTTCAAATGTCTTCTGTGCTGAGAAAGGGCTGGGTCGTACTATGTATCTAGAACAAAAATTAGCTATGTTAAAATAGATTTAATAAAGGCAATGCATTCTACAAAAAACAGAAAATAAGATGACTCTGAAATTTATTATTTTGGTCTCAAAAAATTATAGAATTGTAAGATAGAACAATGGTACTACAATGTCTCACATATTATGACCACTATTGTATTGGAACATGAAAAACTAGTAAAGCACATTTTGCAACAACTATTGACTCATATCAGTGAGCGCTGGAGAAAAGAATACAAACAATATCTGAATGCTGCACAGTACCATAGCCTATATTGCTAACAGTAAACTATAAAGTCCTAAGGGCATGAGAGTGAACAAAGATAGCTTTCTTTAAGCAAAAGCTCCCTGAGGAAATAAAAAAAAAATTACTTCCAAATCATAGTAAACAGAAACCTAAGAGATACATTTCACCAATAGCAAAGCCTGTAAATGGTTTAGCTGATCACAATTAAGTTTTAAATATAGTAAGGAAAATTCTGGTACACTACTAGCCATTAAAATTGCTACACAAAGAAGAAATGCAGATGATAAACGGGTATTCATTGGACAAATATATTATACTAGAACTGACATGTGATCACATTTTCACACAATTTGGGTGCAAAAATCCTGAGAAATCAGTACCCAGAACAACCACCTCTGGCTGTAATAAATGTAGGGTTTCACAGGGATCGAATGATGGATAGAGCCTCGGGTCGTAACACATCTGAAATGTAACGTCCACTGTTCAAAGTGCCGTCAACGCGAACAAGAGGTGACCGAGACGTGTAACCAATGGCACCCCATCCCATCACGCTGGGTGATACGCCAGTATGGCGATGATGAATACACGCTTCCAATGTGCGATCACCGCGATGTCGCCAAACACAGATGCGACCATCATGATGCTGTACACAGAACGTGGATTCATCTGAAAAAATGACGTTTTGCCATTGGTGCACCCAGGTTTGTCGTTGAGTACACCATCGCAGGCACTCCTGTCAGTGATGCAGCTTCAAGGGTAACCACAGCCATGGTCTATGAGCTGATAGTCCATGCTGCTGCAAACATCGTCGAACTGTTCGTGCAGATGGTTGTTGTCTTGCAAACGTCCCCATCTGTTGACTCAGGGATCGAGACATGGCTGCACGATCCATTACAGCCATGCGGATAAGATGCCTGTCATCTCGACTGCTAGTGATACGAGGCCGTTGGGATCCAGCACAGCATTCCATATTACCCTCCTGCACCCACCGATTCCATATTCCACTAACAGTCATTGGATCTCGACCAACGTGAGCAGCAATGTTGCGATACGATAAGCCACAATCATGATAGGCTACAATCCAACCTTTATCAAAGTCAGAAACGTGATGGTACGCATTTCTCCTCCTTACATGAGGCATCACAACAACATTTCACCAGGCAATGCTGGTCAACTGCCTGTTTGTGTATGAGAAATCGGTTGGAAACTTTCCTCATGTCAGCGCAATGTAGGTGTCGCCACCAGCGCCAACCTTGTGTGAATGCTCTGAACAGCATTTGCATATCACAGCATCTTCTTCCTGAGGGTTAAATTTTGTGTCTGTAGCATGTCATCTTCATGGTGTAGCAATTTTAATGGCCAGTAGTGTAGAATGTAGTAAATATTTAAGAGTGAAGAACCACTCAGGGACAAATATGTATGTGTATGTGTGTTTTCCAGCTCAACAAAATATTTATTTCAAAACCTAGCAAGTTTTCTTTTGTGTGCACCTGTCAATGACTCACCACTTCTGCTATTCAGTAAGTGATCTTCTTTGCTCCTACGTTTAACATTAAGTTTTGTAACACATATTTATGTTTTCAATTTTCAGGCTTGAACTACTAATATCGTTGCTACCAAAGTGTTCATCATTTGCAGATGACATTGTGGCTCCAAAGGTCGTAAAGCAGCTGGCAATAATCACATGTAATCAGAAAGACAAGTAATGAAGATTAATTCTGCTACCATTACTTGAGTACAATGCTATGCATTTATAACAGCACACCATGTGCTTTTGCAAGAAGCCAGTTCCACCTACCTCTCTAGTTGTACAAAACACTTATCCCAGAACCTTATTAACTTTCTTTTCATAGGCTGTAAAGGTGCCATCAATGCGTCTGAACCATATAAGGAACTTCAGATTTTAGGTAGTTATGAAGAATTCCTCTGGGGGAGACATGAGGACTTACATCGCACCCTCACACGCTACCTGTTCATGCTCCACTTAGAAATATCCTTCCTAGTATTCTCAAGTCTTAAATCCCTTGCATAGTTCAAATTCACTGATGGTATCTTAATGATCTAGAACAAGTGCCTCATACTTCTAAAAGGCAGTCTCCTAGATGTTGCTCTCCATGTGTATGACAATTCCATAAAAGTCCAACACTTTCCATATCTCCAATTCTTTCCGCATTACATACTTGCTTCACCAGCATTGCTAACGGTGGACAATACCTCTGCTGTGATGAACAACCCCTCTTTCAATATCATTATCAAAACTTTCATAGAAATGGATTACCTTGTCCATGAGCATATCTACTGTGCCACGCTTTCTCTAGATTGTACTTCTCCAATTACACTCACTCACTGCCACAGAGAACAACTCTGACTCTCTTTGATCATTAAACATTGGCAAGAGCAGGTAGGTACATCAACATTATTATGGTTTAGGACAGACTATTTTTCACCATTATCGTGAATAGCAATCTATCCTTTTCATAATATTGTATCTTTCATCATGGAGTGAAATTAGGAATATCTTCCCCAAAATCTGTTCCATCTGGCGTTTCACCATCTGTCCCAGTACAGTGATGTAGTACTGCTCTTCCCAGTGCCTCAAATCATCCACACAGAAGATTTTCTTGTGAAAGCAACTATGTTATATATGAACTTTTCTTTGTGGCATTTTTGGGAAATAGTTGTAGTCGTATACAGTGAGCGTGCATAATTAAACAGTATTTGTCTCTATGGTTGGTCTAAAGAGCCCATCACATATCAAAACAGATGCTGCAGCAAGTGCTGTGCCATGTGCAAACTGCTGTACACAAGTCAGAGTGAAAGGCCCTCAGCCACTCTTAATGTTTTTGTGACTATGGAACACTTCACTATTAGACTGTACCTTAATGATTTCATGCTTTTGTACTTTTTACTACATCATACAGTGCGTCTGTATTTTCCTTTACGTAGAAGTCAATTAAAATTTGGTTGGTGGGAATTTTAATATTGTGTTTGTGCAACATTACAATATTTTTGGTGGTGAGTGCAGTATTCTACGCAGCACGATTTGTTTCGTAGTTCACTATGGCCAATATGGCAGTGGAAGGAATTCTTCAATCTCTTGTTGAACAGCAGTGAGCTCTCATCAGCCAGCACCAGCCCTTCTCCATGGCACTAAACAATTTGGCAGCTTTGTCAGCACACCAAGGTTCACTGCCATTGACAGACCCCCTCCCCCTTCCATTTCCTCCATATGAAGATACTGTGGGAGAATGGGACGCATAGTGACAACACCTTCAGCAACACTTCCAAGCTTTTGTTGTTGCCAACCCCAATGTGTGCAAGGTTTTCTTTCCCCTCGTGTTTATCATCTTTCGTGTAAGCTAGCTTCTCTGCAGGAACCTGCCAGTCTTTCTTTTGAAGTAATGTATCAGTTGCTCTCTAATTATCATTGCAAACATATTCATGTTATTGTTGCTCATGGTGAATCCTACTATTGTCCAAAGTGGCCACAACAGTTATACAGAGCTTGGGCAGTAGAACTTCATGGACTTTGCCATCACTGTGTATTGTTGCTGAAGCTCATCAGGACTGTTATGCTATTCGATGGTTTGTGATGCTATAATATGCTTGGCCCTTGATAGAGAAGTCTGTAAACACACTTTACAATTTGAAAATCCCTCTCTCTTTGCCCAGTCTTTTGAAGTATCTAGGGAAGGAGGAAATCAAATAGAAGCCTGGTGTGAAGTAATTGCCATTGCTTCTCCTCCTCAGCCACCATCGGTTAGTTCTTGGGAGAGTGGGGTGGGAAGTGGGAATGCCATTATGTGACCATGCAGTCCTGGTCTCCATGTCATGTAACGCAGTGCTGTGGTAAACAGCAGTCAGCATTACAATGGCTGCATGCCCCTCTCCCATCATGCTCTTAGTGCTTTGTTCAGCATGAGCATGCCAAAAGCATTGGACGACATGCCACCATCATAAAAAAGGGACATATTGTGTCTGTGTGAAATTCTAAGTCATATTAATCATACATAAATATGGGTGTGAACAGTTTCCTAAGTGATGCTAGTCTAAGACAAACTTTATATTGAAGTACACATTATGGACAAGATGTTAAAAATGCAAGGACACATGGATGCAGTAGTGACTTTGTTAAATTCTCAAACCTACATGGATCTTGGATCACCAGTGTTGTCCCCTGTCCCTTGTTGGTTGGTGAGTCACAACAAACAAAAGATACCCTTATTAGGACACATTTCTACTTCTGTAGTGTATAAATCAGTTGTTTGGCCTTTGGGCTTTCTAACATTGAAAACTTATTCGAGTTAGACATCTTAAAAATTTTTGGCTTCTTTATTTCTGACAAAGTGCATCTAGTTTCCTATCAAGTTCCCTACCAATAATTGGATGCTCTCTGCTCAGAATTTTCTGCACTGTTTTTGAACAGTTTATGGTGTGCTATCAATTTCAAGGCTCACATCACATTGAAACTAACAGCGTGCCCCTGTTTTTTTCATGCCTGCTCAACCCCAGCTGTTTTAGGAAGCAAGTCAAAGTAGAACTTGATCAACTTACATCCTTGGGTGCTGTCGCACCTGTCTCCCCTAGTGAATGGTCTACTACATTGGTAGTTGTCACAAAAACAACAGCAAACCTCTGTCTCAATGGGGATTTCAAAAAGTCTCAAATTTCACAATCTATTATTGATACATATCCCTTACTCCATAATGATGAAATCTTTGCTCAGATTTCTGAGGACCAACATTTTTCTGAAATAGACTTGTCTGAAGATTGCCTGCAGCTGCTTCTGGATGATGATTCCAAACATATCCTCAAAGTGAATACCCCCCTCAGGTTATACCAATACCAGTGCCTGCCATTCAGCACAGCTAGTGCCCTTGCTATTTTCCAATGACTTTTGAAGTAACTCACAGTCTCTATGCCAGGATGCATTAACTACCTGGATGATACTGTGGTCTACATTTCCTCAACAGGTGAACACTTGCAGAAACTTTGGGCCTTGTCCATGGTGCTGCAGGCAGCCGCTTGAAATTAACTTCGATAAATTGCAATTGTTTCAGCTATTTATTGTCTATCTATTTGAAGTCCCCTCAAGCTGTAATGACAGTATTTCAATACCATTACAGCTTTGCCGTGTCCTAGCAACATCAGAAAGATTGTCTACTACCATAAATATCTTCCTGATGCAGCTGTGATGGCTTAGCACCTTCATGCTCTATTACATAACGGAGCTTCTTTTCACTAATTGACTGCCTGCAAGTGTGTTTTTACCCTACTGAAGCCAAAATAACACTCAACTCCTTGCTTGTTTACCTTCCAAGCAGACCAGCATCTTGTTTTGCCCACAGACGCCTCCCAGTATGTCCTAGGGGCCCTTGTCTCACACAAATATGCAGACGGTTCTGAACACTTGATTGCATACACTTCAAAAGCCTTGAATCGGTGCAACAGCGCTACTCCCAAATAGAAAAAGATCTTGCTATTGCAGACGCACTCAAAAAATTTCATGTTTTCCTCTTCATCTCTAAATTTCATTTGATTACTGATCATAAACTGCTGGTTTCTCTTTCCCAGCCTTTAGAATCTCTTCCAGATAAAGTGGCCTGTCACATACAGTGTGTCTGTTTTGTCACACTATACTACGAGATTCACCACAGTGCTAGTTGGTAATGCAGACGCTCTTTCTTCGTCGCTGACTGACCCAATCCAGCATTTCATACAGATGAACTGTTGTGTTTCCATTCAGATGCTGACGCCCAAAACACAGTGGGTGGTTTTCCCATTATCAGTTCTTGGATTTTGGCTGCTGTCACAGCCAATCCTATCTTACATGAGATCCTCCATGGCTGACCAGATGAACCACTAGACCAAGTGTCAGATGCTTTGCCTAATTATTATGCTCTCTGCCGCTGCCTCTCAGTTCTTGATGATGTATTACTTTTGGCTATTGAAGAGTCAGTGCCTTGGGTTGTGATCATGTCTGCGCTGCTGTGAGATGTCATGCACCTTCTCCAGTTGGACCATTGGGGTGTTTCTGTACAAAACTGCTGACCTGTCGCCATGTGTTTTGGCTGGAAATTGACACTGACATCACGCACGTTGTGTCAGCCAGCCCACAGTGCACCAACCATCAAGTGGCAGCACAGGCCCTCTTACCCCAGGGCCCACCCCACAGTGCCCCTGTGAGCATATTCTTGCTGATTTTGTGGTCCCTTCCTTGTGAGCATATTCTTGCTGATTTTGCGGGTCCCTTCCTTAAGTCCTATTGCCTTGTTGTAGTTGATGGTTTCTCAAAATTTCCTTATGCGGTTTGTTACCTGCCCACATCCATGGCAGCAATAACCATGGCTCCCACAAAGAACTTTTTTTCCTTTAGAACGATTATCGTATATGCTTGCAACAGACAATGGCCCGCAATTTGTTTCTCAGGATTTTGAAGATTTTTGTACAAAGAGTGGCATTCGGCATGTTATGGCCCCACCATTTCATCCTGAGTCAAATGGGGAGGCAAAGTGGCTGGTCCATACGTCCAAATTCAGTTGAAAAAATACAATTTGTAGTCTTCTCCCAAGGAAACCCTTGATAGATTTTTGATCTCCGATAGTTTCCCTCCAGCTGGCGACCATAGCCTGGTGGAGCTGCTTCATGGCCACCAGCCCCTTATGCTGCTTCATCTGCTCTGGCTGCAGCCCGGCGACTCACTGACACCTAACTCACAGCAGTTCTGGCTGAGCTCTAGACCTGTGGGTTTGGCTGGCACCTTAAGTAGATACCAGTAGTTGTCCATCATTGACAAGGCCGTGGTCCATGCCTCCTATGAATCCTGTGCCATATTCATTCTGGGTTCCACCACTGCCAGCAGGTGCCTGCCCAGAGGTGGACATGGATATGGCACCTCCATCACCGGTCCTTTCTCATGGTCTCTCGCGGGGGGAATGGTGCTGCACCTGTCCATGCCCCATGCCATTCCAGACCATATTCTCCTGTGATATCATGACACCTGTTCCAGCAGCTATCCTCTTCCAATGAAGACTAAACCTATACTGTAAGCACACACAATTAAACAGCAAGCACCTCCACAGCCAGCCTAAAGAGGCTGCCTGACTTTGGCATAGATGGCGCAGCAAATGCTGCGCTGTATGCAGACAGCCATATATAAGCCAGAACACCAAGCCCTCAGCCAGACTAGTGTTTTCATGACTATGGAACACTTTACTGTTAGACTGTGCCTTAGTGATTTCGTTTGTGTGAACTTATAATTATGTCATTCAGTGTGTCTGTATTTTCCTTTATATGAAAACAAATTAAATGTTTGTTGGTGGGAATTTTAATACTGTGTTTTTGCAACGTTATAATAGGTATAGCCCCAGCCAGTTGTTCACTTGTATATATGGCCACCATCAAGCTACTACCAAATAAATGCATGATCTTCCAGTTTCAGAGTATGTTGCTCAGCACGGTTTGGTTATCTTCAATTAAGTCTATGCCACTTCATTTCCTACCCTGAACCCCACCCTACCTATTTCATTCCCCATCATTTTATCTACATTATATGCCAGTGTTCCTTTTTCTACACTGTTTTCTTAAAGATCTGAATACTCTTTCTTCATTTTTCTTTCATTCCCAATGAAAACTCTGAACTCGGAACTGACATTTATACCTGAGTTATTTTACAATGGATGTGTGAACTGGGCACACTACAATATTTTCTACACAGTTCATGGCAGTTTTCAAATTAATTTCTGTCCTTGTAATATTGCAATAATGGAATTTACAGGACTGAAATAACAAACAAAAACAAGAAAAGGCAACTACTGACTTGCATCTTGTAGATGGGCGCACACAATCATGCAATTTTTCAAGCTGTAACATATGTGCATACACAGCCTATCTATTGGCTGCAAGTTATGTCTACCAGCAATCATGTAGGGAACTTATATTTAACTTCTGCTTCTTCCTTGTTATATATGTTTCAATAAATACACTTACATAATATCTCCTTCTTCAAGTTTGAGATCACAGCTTGGGTTGATAATTACATAAGACAAGTTACTCCTTTTCTCACTGACATCATCATAATCTATACTGGGCAGATTTAGGCTTTCCATTCTGGAGCGAACCAAATTTGCAATTTCAGCACGTTCAATCATTTGTGTGTGGTTATCTCGAGCTTCATCCACTAAATTTATGGAACACTGTTGATAGAAACAAGTAAATCATTAAAATAACTGAATGTGATGATGAGTATTGAAGTTCATAGTAAAGACTAATAATATGTTATATATTTGTATCAAACAATTTACATTCGTAGAATAGTTTTAGTAGTGAAAGGAATGCTTATCACTGCAGGATTACCATAAAATAGTTAAGAAGCAGAAATGTGTTATGATGATTCTACAATTACAAAATTTTGTTTATTTTCATGCTAATCATAACAGTTAATAAACTGTTATTGGGCTACATACGGTGAATATCTGCTACTAATATCAGTATCATTCAGCATACAGCATTCTATTGTTCAAGCAATGCTACCAAACAAGAAACATACAAATATATTATCCATTACCATGCTCTACACCACAAAAGATCAAGTACACATCTAGGAGAATATAAAAACTTTCAGTACACTGTATGGAACCAAAATAACACAGTGGCTATTTCTTGCTCAAGAATATTTTGCTTTTTTACCACTAGTTTATATGAAAATTTCATTCTTAAAATACTTTCCTGAACAATTCTTGGCGTCAGATATAAATGGAAGAGTTTGCCTTTCCTGAGCTCATTTTTAGAACTACAAATTTTATGTTGATGCAAATACACAGTATTGTGAACCAAGTCCTCCAACTGAAGAACGTTTCAAATTTGGCTCTAGGAAAATTCAGGTATCATTTGATGGACTTCTGGCATCATTGTGTGACAATACGTGCAACATGAATCCAGTATAATAACCAAAAAACAAACAGTAGTCAAAACAGCAAATTTCTCAAATGTGAAAGTGCACAGTGTTGTCTGAAAAAAAAAAAGGGTTGTTATCTGTTGTTGTTGTGGTCTTCAGTCCTGAGACTGGTTTCATGCAGCTCTCCATGCTACTCTATCCTGTGCAAGCTTCTTCATCTCCCAGTACCTACGGCGGCATACATCCTTCTGAATCTGCTTAGTGTATTGATGTCTTGGTCTCCCTCTACGATTTTTACCCTCCACGCTACCCTCCAATGCTAAATTTGTGATCCCTTGATGCCTCAAAACATGTCCTACCAACCGATCCCTTCTTCTAGTCAAGTTGTGCCACAAACTTCTCTTCTCCCCAATCCTATTCAATACCTTCTCATTAGTTACGTGATCTACCCACCTTATCTTCAGCATTCTTCTGTAGCACCACATTTCGAAAGCTTCTATTTTCTTCTTGTCCAAACTGGTTATCGTCCATGTTTCACTTCCATACATGGCTACACTCCATACAAATACTTTCAGAAACGACTTCCTGACACTTAAATCTATACTCGATGTTAACAAATTTCTCTTCTTCAGAAACGCTTTCCTTGCCATTGCCAGCCTACATTTTATATCCTCTCTACTTCGACCATCATCAGTTATTTTGCTCCCCAAATAGCAAAACTCCTTTACTACTTTAAGTGCCTCATTTCCTAATCTAATTCCCTCAGCATCACCCGACTTAATTAGACTACATTCCATTATCCTTGTTTTGCTTTTGTTGATGTTCATCTTATATCCTCCTTTCAAGACACTGTCCATTCCATTCAACTGCTCTTGCAAGTCCTTTGCTGTCTCTGACAGAATTACAATGTCATCGGCGAACCTCAAAGTTTTTATTTCTTCTCCATGAATTTTAATACCTACTCCGAATTTTTCTTTTGTTTCCTTTACTGCTTGCTCAATATACAGATTGAACAACATCGGGGAGAGGCTACAACCCTGTCTTACTCCCTTCCCAACCACTGCTTCCCTTTCATGTCCCTCGACTCTTATAACTGCCATCTGGTTTCTGTACAAATTGTAAGTAGCCTTTCGCTCCCTGTATTTTACCCCTGCCACCTTTAGAATTTGAAAGAGAGTATTCCAGTCAACATTGTCAAAAGCTTTCTCTAAGTCTACAAATGCTAGAAACATAGGTTTGCCTTTCCTTAATCTTTCTTCTAAGATAAGTCGTAAGGTCAGGATTGCCTCACGTGTTCCAGTGTTTCTACGGAATCCAAACTGAACTTCCCCGAGGTTGGCTTCTACTAGTTTTTCCATTCGTCTGTAAAGAATTCATGTTAGTATTTTGCAGCTGTGACTTATTAAGCTGATAGTTCGGTAATTTTCACATCTGTTAACACCTGCTTTCTTTGGGATTGGAATTATTATATTCTTCTTGAAGTCTGAGGGTATTTCGCCTGTTTCGTACATTTTGCTCACCAGATGGTAGAGTTTTGTCAGGACTGGCTCTCCCACGGCCGTCAGTAGTTCCAATGGAATATTGTCTACTCTGGGGGCCTTGTTTCGACTCAGGTCTTTCAGTGCTCTGTCAAACTCTTCATGCAGTATCATATCTCCCATTTCATCTTCATCTACATCCTCTTCCATTTCCATAATATTGTCCTCAAGTACATCGCCCTTGTATAGACCCTCTATATACTCCTTCCACCTTTCTGCTTTCCCTTCTTTGCTTAGAACTGGGTTTCCATCTGAGCTCTTGATATTCATACAAGTCGTTCTCTTATCTCCAAAGGTCTCTTTAATTTTCCTGTAGGCGGTATCTATCTTACCCCTAGTGAGATAGGCCGCTACATCCTTACATTTGTCCTCTAGCCATCCCTGCTTAGCCATTTTGCTCTTCCTGTCGATCTCATTTTTGAGACGTTTGTATTCCTTTTTGCCTGTTTCACTTACTGCATTTTTATATTTTCTCCTTTCATCAATTAAATTCAATATTTCTTCTGTTACCCAAGGATTTCTACTAGGCCTCATCTTTTTACCTACTTGATCCTCTGCTGCCTTCACTACTTCATCCCTCAAAGCTACCCATTCATCTTCTACTGTATTTATTTCCCCCATTCCTGTCAATTGCTCCCTTATGCTCTCCCTGAATCTCTGTACAACCTCTGGTTCTTTTAGTTTATCCAGGTCCCATCTCCTTAAATTCCCACCTTTTTGCAGTTTCTTCAGTTTTAATTGTGGTCAGAGTCCACATCTGCCCCTGGAAATGTCTTACAATTTAAAACCTGGTTCCTAAATCTCTGTCTTACCATTATATAATCTATTTGATACCTTTTAGTATCTCCAGGGTTCTTCCATGTATACAACCTTCTTTCATGATTCTTAAACCAAGTGTTAGTTATGATTATGTTGTGCTCTGTGCAAAATTCGACCAGGCGGCTTCCTCTTTCATTTCTGTCCCCCAATCCATATTCACCTACTATGTTTCCTTCTCTCCCTTTTCCTACACTCGAATTCCAGTCACCCATGACTATTAAATTTTCGTCTCCCTTCACAATCTGAATAATTTCTTTTATTTCATCATACATTTCTTCAATTTCTTCGTCATCTGCAGACCTAGTTGGCATATCTATGCTGTTTGTAGTAGCTTACCCGCATTCCTATTTTCCTATTCATTATTAAACCTACTCCTGCATTACCCCTATTTGATTTTGTGTTTATAATCCTGTAGTCACCTGACCAGAAGTCTTGTTCCTCCTGCCACCGAACTTCACTAATTCCCACTATATCTAACTTCAACCTATCCATTTCCCTTTTTAAATTTTCTAGCCTACCTGCCCGATTAAGGGATCTGACATTCCACGCTCCGATCCGTAGAACGCCAGTTTTCTTTCTCCTGATAACGACATCCTCTTGAGTAGTCCCCGCCCGGAGATCCGAATGGGGGACTATTTTACCTCTGGAATATTTTACCCAAGAGGACGCCATCATCATGTAATCATACAGTAAAGCTGCATGCCCTCGGGAAAAATTACGGCTGTAGTTTCCCCTTGCTTTCAGCCGTTCGCAGTACCAGCACAGCAAGGCCGTTTTGGTTATTGTTACAAGGCCAGATCAGTCAATCATCCAGACTTTTGCCTTGCAACCACTGAAAAGGCTGCTGCCCCTCTTCAGGAACCACACGTTTGTCTGGCCTCTCAACAGATACCCCTCCGTTGTGGCTGCACCTACGGTACGGCTATCTGTATCGCTGAGGCACGCAAGCCTCCCCACCAACGGCAAGGTCCATGGTTCAATATACAGATTGAATAACATCGGGGAGAGGCTACAACCCTGTCTCACTCCTTTCCCAACCACTGCTTCCCTTTCATGCCCCTCGACTCTTATAACTGCCATCTGGTTTCTGTACAAATTGTAAATAGCCTTTCGCTCCCTGTATTTTACCCCTGCCACCTTCAGAATTTGAAAGAGAGTATTCCAGTTAACGTTGTCAAAAGCTTTCTCTAAGTCTACAAATGCTAGAAACGTAGGTTTGCCTTTTCTTAATCTTTCTTCTAAGATAAGTCGTAAGGTTAGTATTGCCTCACGTGTTCCAACATTTCTACGGAATCCAAACTGATCTTCCCCGAGGTCCGCTTCTACCAGTTTTTCCATTCTTCTGTAAAGAATTCACATTAGTATTTTGCAGCTGTGACTTATTAAACTGATACTTCGGTAATTTTCACATCTGTCAACACCTGCTTTCTTTGGGATTGGAATTATTATATTCTTCTTGAAGTCTGTGGGTATTTCGCCTGTCTCATACATCTTGCTCACCAGATGGTAGAGTTTTGTCATGACTGGCTCTCCCAAGGCCATCAGTAGTTCTAATGGAATGTTGTCTACTCCCGGGGCCTTGTTTCGACTCAGGTCTTTCAGTGCTCTGTCAAACTCTTCACGCAGTATCTTATCTCCCATTTCATCTTCATCTACATCCTCTTCCATTTCCATAATATTGTCCTCAAGTACATCACCCTTGTATAAACCCTCTATATACTCCTTCCACCTTTCTGCCTTCCCTTCTTTGCTTAGAACTGGGTTGCCATCTGAGCTCTTGATATTCATACAAGTGGTTCTCTTCTCTCCAAAGGTCTCTCTCATTTTCCTGTAGGCAGTCGCTATCTTACCTCTAGTGACACAAGCCTCTACCGCCTTACATTTGTCCTCTAGCCATCCCTGCTTAGCCATTTTGCACTTCCTGTCGATCTCATTTTTGAGACGTTTGTATTCCTTTTTGCCTGCTTCATTTACTGCATTTTTATACTTTTTCCTTTCATCAATTAAATTCAATATTTCTTCTGTTACCCAAGGATTTCTATTAGCCCTCGTCTTTTTACCTACTTGATCCTCTGCTGCCTTCACTACTTCATCCCTCAGAGCTACCCATTCTTCTTCTACTGTATTTCTTTCCCCCATTCCTGTCAATTGTTCCCTTATGCTCTCCCTGAAACTCTGTACAACCTCTGATTCTTTCAGTTTATCTAGGTCCCATCTCTTTAAATTCCCGCCTTTTTGCAGTTTCTTCAGTTTCAATCTGCAGTTCATAACCAATAGATTGTGGTCAGAATCCACATCTGCCCCTGGAAATGTCTTACAATTTAAAACCTGGTTCCTAAATCTCTGTCTTACCATTATGTAATCTATCTGATACCTTTTAGTATCTCCAGGATTCTTCCCGGTATACAACCTTCTTTCATGATTCTTGAACCAAGTGTTGGCTATGATTAAGTTATGCTCTGTGCAAAATTCTACATGGCGGCTTCCTCTTTCATTTCTTCCCCCCAATCCATATTCACCTACTATGTTTCCTTCTCTCCCTTTTCCTACTGACGAATTCCAGTCACCCATGACTACTAAATTTTCATCTCCCTTCACTACCTGAATAATTTCTTTTATCTTGTCATACAGTTCATCAATTTCTTCATCATCTGCAGAGCTAGTTGGCATATAAACTTGTACTACTGTAGTAGGCATGGACTTTGTGTCTATCTTGGCCACAATAATGCGTTCACTATGCTGTTTGTAGTAGCTTACCTGCATTCCTATTTTCCTATTCATTATTAAACCTACTCCTGCATTACCCCTATTTGATTTTGTATTTATAACCCTGTAATCACCTGACCAGAAGTCTTGTTCCTCCTGCCACCAAACTTCACTAATTCCCACTATATCTAACTTTAACCTATCCATTTCCCTTTTTAAATTTTCTAACCTACCTGCCCGATTAAGGGATCTGACATTCCACGCTCCGATCCGTAGAATGCCAGTTTTCTTTCTCCTGATAACGACGTCCTCTTGAGTAGTCCCCGCCCGGAGATCCGAATGGGGGACTATTTTACCTCCGGAATATTTTACCCAAGAGGACGCCATCATCATTTAATCATACAGTAAAGCTGCATGTCCTCGGGAAAAAGTATGGCTGTAGTGTCCCCTTGCTTTCAGCCGTTCGCAGTACCAGCACAGCAAGGCCGTTTTGGTTAATGTTACAAGGCCGGATCAGTCAATCATCCAGACTGTTGCCCCTGCAACTACTGAAAAGGCTGCTGCCCCTCTTCAGGAACCACATGTTTGTCTGGCCTCTCAACAGATACCCCTCCGTTGTGGTTGCACCTACGGTACGGCCATCTGTATCGCTGAGGCACGCAAGCCTCCCCACCAACGGCAAGGTCCATGGTTCATGGGGGTTGTCATCTAAGGACACAGCCATTGTGAAACTGGAAGTGCATGAGTTGAGGCTTCAAACCAGTTACCATCTAAATATTCCCATAATTTGACACACAGTAACTTTTTTTTTGTGACTCTTCAAGCTTTCCCAGCGGATGTGTTGTAAATAGTCTTCATGGGTTTGCCACCGGATCATGTTGTGCAAATTCCACAATATTTCGTCGGAGCAACTGTCCGACATCTTCAGGTGGTTCAATCTTGCTCATGGCTAGGTACGACTGACGGTATCTGTATACCGATGCCCTGATGCGTTTGACAAACACAGCATACAGCACACATGTGGATGAGCCGCTCTGTGATTTTCGGCAGAGGGAGTTTGAATAGGGTAAATCACTGTGCATGCGCGATTTCTGTGGCTGGGCATTCTTCACGCGCGTGTTCTAAAAACAGGGCATTGGTGTGCAGATACCATCAGTTGTACCCAGCCGTGAGCAAGGTCGAACCACCTGAAGATGTCGGACAGTTGCTCCGATGAAATATTGTGGAATTTGCACAACGTGATCCGGTGGCAAACCTGTGAAGACTATTTACAACTTTTTTCTGTTTCTTAGCTCCAAAAATGGTTGGAGGCAAGAAGTTTTTGTTGAATAAAAAGATTATCTATGATGCAAATGAATATTTATGCTGGTGTGAGAATAAACTTCTTGAACAAAAACAACATTGAATAGTGCTGGAACAAAAATGCTGAGCTCAACAGAAATTATGTTGAGAAATAAATTTCTCTTTTTAATTGTGTTTTCACAAAACCCTTAAACCATTTGTTTTGTACCAACTAGTGGTGTAACTAATTTTATAAAATTAAATAATTTATCTTGTTTTTCTCTAGGTCATTTGCTCTCAACTTGCCCTCTCTATTTAATAGTCTATAGCTGCTTTGATTTGGGAATTTAAGAAACTAGAGAACAATGATTAGTTGCTCAGAGTATCAACCTAAATTGAAAAATAACTTTATTAATGCCCAGAAATTAAAATAAAGAGACAGAAGAGAAAAGAGGTTGCAAGAACATGAAATAATTAAACCAAGAGGCACAAAAATGGGAAAGATTAAAAAGGAAATGAGAAAAAGAACAGGGAGCCAGAAAAATCACTATGAAAAATGTCTAGATTGTTCAGCAGAAAATAAAAGTTTCATTGAATAACTACCTATATTTGGGAAAGTTGTCTATAAGGACCCAGCAACAGTGTGCACCACTGAACAACAACTTTCATGAAGAATTAGTTTGAGAAAAATAAAGTCAGGATTAAGATGATACTAATTATGAATTCATACCAATATCTGTTTTCCAGTGTGGAAGATGGCACTGTCCTGTCAATCTATGCTTCGGGAGGATTATAAAAGACTGCTTTCAAATAATGGAGCAATGGAATGTCATTTAAAAACCACAGTGTTATTGGGAAAAATTGTTTGTGTATTTTTTATCAGTTCAAAACTGAATATCGGGAAATATAACTACGAACAATTTTATTTGCTGCCCATGGAATCAAACTCCAATGGAATAAAATGATGGTTAGTTGGCAACAAACTCAGTTTAAAAAGTGAATGCATTTTAATATAGAAAAGCTGATGCTGAAACATATTTAAATCCAGGAACTGTTATTTCATGGTAAGCTAACTGCACTAAACTGCATTAACAAATGAAAGTGCATGTACTGAAATGAAGATCAGTGCAACAAACTAGACTAAATGTTTATCACTATTGACTCTATCCACACTTGAGTGTCGTATACTAAAAACAGATTTTTGTATGCAAAAAGTATGGACGAATGTTACATCCACTAACATATCTAGTAACAACTTTGACAAGAAACGTAACGTCAATATTTGATCTTATCCAGTTATGAGTTAAGTGGCCAAGTCTAAGAGCTTAATGTGGAAGTTATGACACCCCCTTATTTTAAAAACTTTAAATAAATTGTGTAAACATTAAGCTTTTTTGTAAGTGAAATAAAATGCTAAACTTTTATTTCCTACTACAGAATAATACAGCAAGTGGCAAGATAAAATGAAGCAAAATTTTCAAATACGAGATGATGATTATCATTGACTAGTTCTTTACACAATTTACAGTCTCAAAGCTCCACACAATTCACAATCTGAAAAAAAAGTTTCTCATTTCTTAATCTTCTTTTACCCTTCTCCCATTGCTCTATAACCTTAGGAAAATTGTTAAGTATGAACGTCTTGTGTAATACGAGTCTTGATACCTTGCAGTTTTATGAACTTATGAAATAATACCATCTCCAGCAAATTCTTTGTATGCGATTCACCCAACTCAAAAGTTAATTTTATTAAAACATATAAAATATTTGTGATTAAATGTCAAGAAACAGACAACAAAGAAGCTGTAAATGAGTTTTTAATGTAACTCAACAATTTCAACCTAAGTACACTTATACTAAAGTACCTAAACTGATCTTTTATTTCAGATTTTGTTTCTGGAATAGTGATTCAGTTTACAATTCAATGAAAAATTCGTATGGAAATCAAGCTGAAGTACTAATTCAGAATTCAAACAGTCATCCGCATTTGTAGAGGAAAACCAATAGCTCATCTAGCTGCATTAATACAAAGTCTTCAAGCTCCGAATGTGGGCACAACAAAGGAGTTATAGGGCATGCAAAGAATATAATGTACAAACTATGTATAAATACAATGTATTCAGCAAACTCATGTTAAACAGGGGTAGAAAACTAATGACGGTAACAAATATTTAACAGGGGTAGCAAACTACTGATACTAGCATCCTTTTCAACTGTCAAGACATTTCTAGAATAATCAGTATTTATTTCTATTGCAACTAGTGTAATAAGTTGGTTTGGTAGCAAAAGTCACTCACATTGTGAATCTGAACAAAGTATATCTTTGTCATTTTCGATTTCTTGCTTTGAAAAGATTTAATATTCAAAGTTCTTTGTTGTAAAAGGATCTGACACCTAAATAAATTATAATATTATTTGAAATTCAAAACATCCATAAGTAGTTGAATTGGCATCCTTTAATTTTTGTTGATTCCAGTTTATTTATCCTTTTATTGGTGACATTGGTAAATACAAGCAGAGTTTTTATGCAGTTAAACAGATGTGAAACACAGAGTGCATGTGTAGATTCTTAATCAAGACTCACTTAACAACAACAGCACATTTCCTTGTGTATTACAGTCACAGTATAATACCTTTAAATTAGAAACAGATCTTGGATCAGCTTCTGGTCCCAGCTGTTAGTTTCTCTGAGTGATGAAACATATAAAAATGCAATGTGAAATTTTCTTCAGGGGTTAGTTACTTGAGGCCAAACTTATTGAGAATGAAAAACAGTGTAACTGATCTTTCAGACAATTCATATGTCTCATGTTGCACCTAAACAGTTTTATTTGAATGAGGTAGCAGATAAATTAATTACAAATAGTGTAAAATCAAAAAGCAACAATATGAATGAAAGCTGAAAATTTATTCTTAACATACAAATTTAATGAAATTCTATGTAAGACTAAAGCAGTAAACAAGACACATAAATCTCAAGTTTGAAGAAAATAAGGTTATCTCTTCATGATATATGATAAAAAATGAGGAGAGGAGAGAAAAATTTATAGAGATTTGGAAAAGTTGATACTGAAAGTCAGGAGAGACACAAAATAGTGGGCAAGAATGGAAGCCAAACAAAGATCTGTATCAAAAGACAGAAAAATTTGTGAACAGTTAGTAAAATGGTGTAAAAGGGAAGGTCATAATTAAGTCAGAGAATAGTTGCCAAGATTGAAGAAAGATGAAGATAAATTGCCTTTCTTCTCTGAGCATTCACCTATACCCTGCTCGTACTTTTAATAACTATTTTATGGATTGTCAACTCCCACACTCTCTGCTTACTCAGCTAGTAGTACAGTAACATATTGGTTTCATACTATGTTTTTCTTGTTAACTCCATATGAGTTTTGCAGACAGTTATGTCTGTGATGTCTTATCAAGAATGAGCTTGGATAGACAATATTCAATGAATTACTAAATTTTTGTACTAATTTTTCACTATCAATATCTAACTTGTAAATCAAATTCTGACAAAGATCGTCGAAAAAGTTCGAGGCCATTTAGCAGAAATTCCATGACAGAAATAGCAGCTACCAGTGCTCTGAGATTGTATTTGATATTCAATGTTCTAGTGAAGTTAAACACTATTTTTCTTACTTATACTGTTAATCAAAAATTCATTTATCAACAGTGTTAACACACTGGGCTATTGTGGTATGGAAACCACTTGAAAAGAACTGTAATAATGATTTTAAATCCTGCCTCCATATTCCTTGAATATGAGAAGCTTCACTTTTTTAGAGATCCAAGTATGTGTGAGGATGAAAAAGAAAACAAGCCAAATGTAACAGTACACATGCCAAATGAGATATACAAAACTAATGTAAAAATGGGAAATAGGCAACAATATTGAAGTTATTCTTTTCAGTCTATATTTCTTTTTTATTTTCCCTTGATCTGTTGTGTTAGGGAATGGGTAACTTTCCTTCCATATACTACATCCACACTGGTAGGAATATAAGCATGATCATTTCTTCTGGGTGTGGTTTTCAGTGCAAGTATAAATTTGAAGAGACAGTAGTACACACGGGAAAATTTATTCAGAAATGAAGCCATTAAAGACAGGTACAGTTGATACTGTTGTTGTGGTCCTTAATCTGACCCTTGTTTGAAGCTGCTCTCCTTGCTAGTTCATCCTGTTCAAACACCTTCATCTCTGCATAAGTGCTGCACCCTACATCCTTTTGAACTTGCTTATTGTAGTCAAGCTTTGTTCTTCCTCTGTAATTTTGATGCCCCTACACTTGCTCCCATTAACCAACTGACTTCAGATTGATGCATCAGGACATGTCTTATGAGCTGATACCTTCTTTCAGTTCAGTTGTACCATAAATTTCTTTCCTTCCCAGTTTGATTCAGTAAATCTACATCAATTGTACTACCTGGTGCCTAGTACCTAGCTTGCACTTGTTTGTGATGGAGACACTTAACATTTATAATGTCATCTCTCTTGGACACCTATGTGCTAGTTACAACAATTTTGTAAGGCCTGCGTGTTATAGGCAACTATTAATATCATCATTGTATGCCTTGATGTTGTAACCTGAATGTGTCCTAAGATCCGATGATGGCGGCTTTAGTTTCGCTGAATCCGGTAATCATGGAATAAAAAGAATTCCTGTTATCTTGGCTACCAGTTTATTGTTTTACAAGTATTACTGAGCTGCACAAGTGGGCGGTTCTGTGGTGTGCGAAGGGCGGGCTCTTACGCTGAGACTGTAATGGGGACAGGGAGGCATAAGATCTTAAGATGGTCATTACTGACTCAAACCAGTCATTGTCGAAGGACTGTATATTGTGATCAAAGACTGGAATAATAAAAAACCTTTTACTGAGTGTCTTCTCTGGAAACTACCAATAACAGACAATTCTGAAGCTTACTTATGACAGAAATTTATTGGATTTAATGGATTTAATGGAAACAAGCAGACACACTGAAACTGGAATCAGTAGATACGAGGCAGCAGTCGCAGTGATGTTTACCAGAGTACAAAGTACAGCTAAAATAAGCAGAAAGATTTATATGTTCAGCAATCTAGATAAAGGGACAGAGTGTCATTTCTCAATGAGGAAGTTCGAACTTTTAGGTCATGGCAGAAGCATATAGAGGAACTATGGCTCACGCTAAAAAGAATAGCTGATGATACACAACATACGGTTCATGATGGGAGGGATCCTCCATGATATGCAGTCACTGTAAAGAAACTTCTAGAGAGACACAGACTGCAGTAGGTATAAAACAAACAACAGGGCTATAGAGTGGTGCTGAATGAAACTTATTTGGTTGTCAGGAGAGCAAAATGTGAAGTCTTCAATACCTATATTAGCAGAATATAATTGGAAGATCTTTCACATAAAGTATGTTAGCATCACCAAAGTTAGAGACCAGAAACTCCTGGATGATACAGGAACTAAAACAAAGAATTCTTGTACCACTGCAAAAATGACTGGAAAGCATATTGGTGTCAGTGGCTTTGACAAACAGGTGATGTCACCCCAGTGACTGATGGAATACCTATCAGATTCTCCACTCAATTTGTGGTTGAGTTAGCTTGTCTTTTAACCATAACACACCATAAATCTCTCAAACTAGAAACATGCCCAGAATGTACAGGTCACACCCATCTACAGTACAATATGGGTGGCAGAAGTGACACACAAAACTACTGTCCAATACTCTAGGACATCTATTTGTTATAGAGTCTTAGAATGTATTACCAGCTCATAAATTATGAGGTATACTGAACAGCATGACATCTGCCATGCCATCTATCATGAATTCTGAAAACATTGATCATGTGGAATGTAACTTGTACTATAGTATTAAACAATATAATTGTTGCATATACAATACAATCATCTTGAAGTAATTTTCAGTATTTTTCAGTAGTGTACCCTTTGAAAGTATATTTTTCAGTAGACTGTACTGCTGAGAGAACATCTCATTTATTATCGTGAAGAATATAGCTATAAAATTCTGCACAGGGCATATCCATGGAACTAAACTTGACCAGTAAAATTAATTTCAATGAATCTGTCAACAAACAGAAAAAAAATTATTAAGTAGATACATTGCTACCAAGAACAACAAAGAAAAATAGGCAAATTTTCAAAATTTCAGAAAATGGTTTGACATTTTGGCACTTTTTAAACAAAGGACACCACTGTTGGCCTAGCTTAGAGTTTTTTTTCTAGGACCATAGATTTGGCACAATTCTTGATGTTGCAGAATTGGTCAAACCATTTCAAATAATCTATTTTCACACTTCTGGTTTGTAAGACCTGAAGACATGGAAGAATATTATCAAAGAACAGATTCTTTACGTCTTCTTGTTTAAGTAATTTGAAGGACTTGAATTCTTCCATTGGCTGCACCCAGTTTTCTAGGTATTTTGTGCAAAGATGTCTTTCCAAGTTCATAGCCCTTATTCCCCAAATTAATGTAGCAATCAGACACTGCACATTTAGCTTCACTTTTGTTTTGCCCAAATACAAAGCATTTGTGGTTTGCTTTTATTTTGTCTGAGAACTTGCACTGCCTTTTTCTGCTGCCACTATTATTTAACTTAGAAGACAACATACTTCAAATCAGATAATAACTAACAAGCTTTTGTTTCACAGCATGGAAATATCACAGCAAGGCTATATGAACTACAATATCTTGACTCGAGGTATCACCTATGTTGACTGTGAAAATATTGAGACAATGCCAGAGAAAATACAATACCACGAATCGAATTATTGTATACATCAACTATGAATGCAACATCTCTCTGACAATTATGTCATTTGTAGCAGAGCTTGTGAAAAAATATACAGCCAAATGTTTGTACCTTATAATTCAGTCCAGTTACACTACAGTGAATTTCATCAGATGATAATATGCACCTCCAATAACAAAAAGCCGGACATTTTCTAAAAAACAAAAATTCCAGACAGGCATTAAAAAACGCACTGAAAAACTGGACATGTCCCTAAAAAGCCAGAAGATTGGTAGCCCTCTTTGGAGGGTATGGATGTAAACTGAAGTGTAGCCTTTTATTGTGGTGAAATGTGGTAGAGAATTAACAGTTCAGGCAGAACAAGAACAGAGCTTTCAAAGTTTGGTGTTCCTGTAGAGTGTTGAAAATTATGTGGGTTGATAGAATAACTGATGAAGAGATACTGAAATGAATTAGGAAGAAAATAAATTTATGGCAGGACTTGGCCAGATAAAGAAATTGGTAATAGGACATATCCTGACACATCAAAGAATAGCAAATTTGCTAATGAAAAGAAGGGTAGAGATAAAAACTGTAGGGGTAGATGAAGGAATTACTACAATAAGCAAGTTCAGATTGATGTAGGATGCAGTAGTTGAGCAGAGATTAAATAGTCTGAACAGGACAGACTAGCACAGAGAGCTGCATCAAACTTGTCTTAAAATTGAAGACCACAACAACAATGACAATTTCTTCAAGACAATTTTATGTTACATCTGGTTATGGAAATAACTATTTGGGCAGCCAGAAAACTGTTACCAGTGTGGAAAGTTAGTTTCTCCTGAAGTTCAGCTCAAGCTGAAGGAGGGATCATATTTACATTTGCTCTATTAAATGAGTCAGTTGGCATCTTCCACTGAATGAACATCCAATTGATTTTGTGCTTTTATTAGATATCACTAGCTACAAGAAAGTAGTGTTAGTATTTATGTAATAAGAACCCAGAGACCAGTAAATTCACTTGTGTATTTGAGGAGGAAACATTAAATACACATACATATACCAAATAGTAATAATAATAATATAAAAAAAATCACACCACGTGCTAATGGTACTGCAAAATATTATGAAACAAAAAGCTAATGACGCATCACATTCCTTTTGCCCAAACTCTTTCAATAAGCATGTGATATTTCCCAGTTTCTAAGCCAGTCTCTACAGAATGAATTAAATTAAGAAAGTATTTTTGGTACGACTCCATAGCCAACTGCAACAGCCAGCTTTTTGGTTTATTCTCAGTATAATTGCACAGTTTCATACCCAACCCATTTTCAAGTACACTAAATGTAAATTATGATGCAAAATCATCAAACTTGAGAGCATAAATATTTCCATGGTGGCTTTTGCACTGTCTTGTATGCAAATACATGTCCTGAGATCAATATAGTTAATATAACTAAAACTGTAATGTAGTATCAGTGAAATTGCACCACAAAAATGAGGCAGTACTAGCTTCGATATGAGAAACTGTACACAGATGGATGACTTTTGTCCAGTAATAATACAAGCTTTTAGTACAGAGTTATGACATCATGCCATAAGATTAAATTCACAGTTATTGTATGTCTAAATAACACATATCTACAGTTACTGCTTAGTTTAGGGCTCAAATTGTAAAACTGAAATGAGAATAAACCAAGAAGTTGACAGTAGCAGAAGACTGTGGAGTAATTTCAAAAATTTCTAGCAACTGTGGACTCATTTTCAAAGAAAATTATATAAGTATGTTCTCACATATAAAGCAAGGAAACACACACACATATATTCAGCCAAAAAGCAGCAGGTGCCTTGAAACAATCACAAACACTTGATTTACTCACCACAGATGTCTGGTTTTGTACGCAACCCAGACAGTTTCGAATTTGAGATTTTGGCCTGTATGTAACCCCAACTCCATCTGAGTCATTCTCCTCGTCAGGCTTGAATAAACAGTAAGCAAGACCAGTGGGTAAACTACATGTGGCATGCACTAAATATTAGTCTTTAAGCTTAGCAGTAACGAGGCTTGTTGATGTTAGCTGAATACTTGTCAGTCATTACTCTTATGAAAGTCCAAGAGTGCAGGTCAACTTTGCAGTGACTAACAGTTGCTTTGACGGGTATGTACAAAATGAAATTCTTATAACAAATTTATCAACACGATTAGAAATCCCAGTAATTTGCTTCACAGAAGTGATGTAGTACTAGCTTCAAAACGAGAAACTGCACTGACACAGGGAATTCTTGCTCAGTAATTATGGCCCTTCCATGTGGTGTGAGTATATTTATTCACACGGAAATGATTTTCACACAGGGCATATTTACCTAATTTGTAGAAACGCTTAAATACATGGGCATTGGTGGTAAATGCCAAGAATTATCTTTTGCATTACAACTAATTATTATAATAGCTGTAACATTAATTTGTAAATATAAAGCCTGAACAAATTTTGTTAACTTTTGTCCTGAGAAACTGTAACTATTAAATTTTAAAATGGGAAATAAAGATGAAAATATTGAACTGATAAAGCAATTGTATGTAGGATCAGATAACCTGTTACGCCATATAATAATTGTACTACTGCAATTCACTCTCACAGACTATAATATTGACATATTCTCTTCACTATACAACATACTAGATTCCCATTATCAAAAGAAAGTGAAAGGTACACATAACAAAGTTTAAGCAGCCAAAAATAATTTAGAAACGTACACAAGAATAACCTCGAATTAAATTTATTGACAGTCATTAATAAACAAACGAAATGGATAGATGAGAGGAGAAGTAGAGCAGTCACCTACTGTGCCCCCATCAGCACCAACACTGCCACTACCGTCTCTTCTACAAAGACCACCACCACAAATACCACTGTCTCTTCTACAAACACCAACACCATTAAATTAGTCACTCTTGTTCATCTCTGGTGCTACAAGAAGAGGCATTAGGATGTCACAGTTTCCGATAGCTTCTCATGTCCTTTTCTTCAGATGAAAACATGACATGATTGAATGATGTAGATTGCTAAAACGACATTCTCTTAAAAGGGAGAGATTTTAAACCAGGAAAGAGGAAAAATGCAGTATTTTCTTGGTGCAGAGTTGTGAGGAAGATGAAAAACATTAAGTGCAACACACAGCAACACCCAAGAGAAGAAAAAATTCAAATCTTTGAACATTTATTTTACAACATACAATTGGACAAAAATGAAGAAATGGAGAACTCATATAAGAAGAGATTACAAAGTATTCTGGACTGAGAGGGACACATCTCCTTTCTGTCTGTCTCCTAGGGTTAATTGTAGTGTTGATGAGTTCTATTACCATAATTTCTTCCCTTCTTTCTATTGTCTCTCATTTTGTTGAATCTTCATTTCCTACTGCTTAGTGACATGATATTTCATGTACTGTTCAACCTACCTGTCTTTTCCAGCCCCACTTTCCTAATTTATTGACATTCTTCCAGTTAATAATGTTTCACATACTTTTCAGGGTTTTAAACCTATGCATTACTCATTTTAATTTGTGTATTTCAAGCCCTGGGATAGAAAGGGCATTTCACATCCTTTTGCTCATTTCACTTTTCCTCTCTCTCTCTCTCTCTCTATCTCTCTGCTCCCCCCCCCCCTTTGCTGATGAAGGAACTTCCTGACTTTTTTTATTCTGTTATGTGGATGCAGGGTGACCATCTCTCTTGTACTTGCCAGGATCTTCTGTGTTATAGCACCTTTACTTAACCCTCCCAGCTCCCTTACTAACTGGCTGTTTCTTCCATATATTTCACCAGTAGTCACTATTGCAATATTAATCCCATGAAGTACTATCCATAGTTCAATCTCCTTCAAAGATCACGAAAAGTTTTCTTGTTGTAATAGACACTATTGTGCACAGAGAGTCTTTTTCTGTTTGTGCTTCTGCAGAAAGAAGATGGTTTTACACCACAAATGAGTCTCATTACAGACTTTTGCACTCCATAAACTTCTTCGAGGTTCGTGGAGTTACTCCAAAATGTAACATAACAGAGTAAAAGTAAGAAAAGTGTGTCAGTTTTTTAAAATATTTATTTCTTCATTGTTATCCAATCCACTGAAATGTGACGTATTTGTCCAGTTTAAATTTAATGTGATTAAGTCTCCCTTAAACATACTTTAAAATCACAACCTCATTTTGCTCACTTCCCTTGCAACCATGCCCTATGTGTGCTACGTACTCGACGCAAGCAGGTTTGAAATATGTACAACTTTACCATTTCTTTCACACTGAATTTTTAAAAGGGAACTGATTGCTAAAATAATCAGAAAAATATAGAAATCCACAATCATAATGTAAGAAATTTAAAAGAATACAATGTTACCTGAAAATGTCTGGTAAGATGAGGTGGCAGTTTATATTTTTCCCTTAGACATGGGAATAATTGGAAATGAGGGGATTGCAAAATCTAGTTAATAGGGTGGACACTACAAATGTACATAATTCAAATCCATCCTTGTTATACATTTGTGATCATGTAGATTGTTATTACACCAGATTTTCTCCTCTTTTGTTATCCAGGTCACTCCTAACATTTTTTCCCATCTGTTTGATTCATGAGACTAGTGCAGTATTCTAGAATGCTACAGAAATTCTTATTACTAGTGATAGTAATAAGAATTTCTTTAGCATTCCAAAATACATTATCCAAAGACTTTCTGCTATATGAAATCGACTTTCCCTATTTATATGACATGCCACCTGCTTCCACTGTTACATTTCTAGCAGGTGTTTCAGATCTCATACACTCACAGTAACAAATCAGTGCACATACTCAGTTACATCTTTAATTAATGATTGTAAAATAAAAAATTGCACAATTTATACATATTTTCATTTGTGTTTATCGATATGTTCATTTGTATGTGATTATCTACATTGCTATTTATTTCTCAACTGTCGAAATTGAAGACGGGGACTTCTTACGATCAACTGTTGAAATTGAAGAAGGGGACTTCTTACGAATCTTCAACGATTACGGAAAAATTTCCAGTGGCAAAAAATCATCCAAAATAAAGAATTTTATGATGGCACAGCATTTCAGTTTAGCAAATTTAACAAAACCCACACAAGACAGTTGTTTAAAAATCCATATAAACAAAACTATTCCACTTCTCAGTTTGATATGAGTTATTGCACAACATGCAATAAACAAAACAAAAGCCAAATTCCACTGATATCAATGCTATCTCTGTGTTCAGATCAAGAACTTATTACCTAGCCCTCACATCATTATATGAATGACTGATTTATTGTTTTATACATTTTATATTAGAACATTTAACACTTATCCCTGTATGACTCAATTCTTTGTTAAGTGGAAATTGTCGTGGTATATATATTTCACATCCCAATCACCCAAAAGCAATGTGAATATTCAATACTCTGCCATGTGCCATGCAAGACATGCATCTAAAACTTAAGAGTACTGTACAGCAGGTTTCATATTTAAATGTAAACATACATACAGCCTAAATATTCACATAACAAAATGTGAGTGCCTAATTGGTTAGTTACACTGGACAGAATGAATGCACGTCATTTTTCAAACACAGCAATGTCTTCCTAGTAACTGAAATAACTGTCAAACAGAATCATGCAAATAGCTGATCAGCTCAAGTCATGAGGCAGAAAATGAAAAGAGACTGGAGAGTGGAAACAGATGAGAAAGTAAGTAATATGGTGAAATGAACGGGTAGGTTGGAGAATGGAAACAGATAAAAAGTATATGGATTAAGAAAATTGGATAAAAGTACAAGGCATGAACCTGTAATTAAAGTAACAAGATACAAAGCAGCAGGATAGAAAAGAGAATAAGATGTAAAATTCACAAATAAATAAATAAATAAATCTGACAGAAGAGGGGAAAAAAAGTACTGTGATATTTTTGTAGGAGGATAGCAAAGGATGTGAGATGGGGAGACAATGGGGTTGTGAATATGTTGTGTACAGGTGATTTTTGTCTAGTGACAATTAAGGTCCAACAGTTTACAAGAACATGAAGAGAGATATAAATAAATAATAGTATTAGTGGCAGTAGTAGTAGTAGTAGTAGTAGTAATATAGTACAGACATTTTCATGTGGCAGTTGGCTACAAGTGTAAATTTAGTAACCAGAATTGAGACCGAAGCACACCGGCTGACAGTGTCACCAGGGAATCATCAGTACATTGCAGACACACAACAAGGATGACTGACAACACAACAAGGCAAAATACTAAAATCACAGAGAGAAACCAATTCAGATACCAAGAGCAATTATGAGTAATAATGAATAGAAATATGATCATGAGTGCTGTCGGAACACAACTACGGTCTGAGCCCCAGCACTGCTGGCATTAAAGGATCACCATGAGTGCCAATAGGCTGGTGCAGTGAGCATCACCTGCACATAGCACAGTGGTGGCGACAGCAGCACTCGCAGATTATTGGGGCACTGCCTAGTGGCTGTCATCTACATCCACGCCTGCTGGCGGACTGTCAAAATTGTCCGACGGGGACACCAGAGTAAACATAAGAGATCCTAGATTGACAAAGGGAGAGGAGAAGTGTGGAGGAACAAGATTCATCTCACTAATGCAGGGCTGGCAGCCATCACAAGTGTTTTGTGCTTAAGTATAAACAGAGCTGGGACATGCTTATAGGGATCACCAATTTCTTCTAATCTTGTATTTGAACTTTTTGATGTAATAGACACTTCATTAATTTCAAAATAAGAAATGAAAACAATCAATGCACAACAAAAAGTACAGTGGAGAGCTCAAAGCAAAGGGTAATGGCTACTACGCAACTGCTTCCTGAGGTCGGGAAGCTCGTAAATGGAGTAGTTCAAGCTCAGCGTCTACCAGCATCTGATGCAATCACATATCAAAACACCTTCCACCTAAAACTGCTGTACAAAAATCTATCCACAGTACAATAGTGGTGGTGGTAGTAGTAGTAGTAATAGTATGACCTGAAAAGAACTTAAACCATTTAACAAAGTTTAGAGATGCAACCATTTTAGTAAATGGTTGATAATCAGTTCACCGATTTGTTCTGATATACATTTCCAAGTGTATAAGTCAATCCTTGTGAGAATGTATTGTTACAATGCCTAAGTGAAAAAGATGTAGGTAGTGAGGCACATTTCTCAACTGACACTTGCTTTCACAGAATTACTTTCTTCGAATGAGTGGTGACAAGTTGTTAGACCAAGTTTGTGTGCATGAAAACTGTAGGCATATGAGACAGTCCATGTTGATAATACCAAAAATCAAGTCACTTCATTCATGCTGAGATCATGAGCACATTTAAATATGATTTACATGAGGCTGGTGACTGGGGAGACAAGGCATGGGAGATTTCTTTCTGGACAAGGTTGGGAAGGAAATTTCAGTCTGTGAAGGCCTCCGTGAGACCCTTGATGTGTTTGGAGAGAGCATCTGCTTGTTATTACAGACAGGACAGCCATGGAGGCAAGGTTTTAAGGAAGGGTTGTCTTGGTGTGGATGAGTGGCAGCTGTCAAAAGGGATGCTGTGGATGCTGCTCTAACTCCTAGGATGCAGGGATTTAGTAGGTTTGATGTGGATGGAGGCACTGATGTAACCAGTCTTGAGATGGAGATCAACATCAAGGAAGGTGGCTTCTTGGGCTGAGGAGGGTCAGGTGAAGTGAATAGGGGAGAAGGTGTTGAGGTTCTGGAGAAATGTGACAGTATGTCCTCACCCTCAATTCAGATCAGAAGATGTCATGAATGAATTTGTACCACGTGAGGGGTTTGGAATTGTGGATGGTTATGAACGATTTCTTTAGATGGCAGCCTATGAATCGGTTAGCACAGGATGGTGTCATGCAGGTGCCCATTGCTGTACCATGAATTTTTTGTAGGTGATACCTTCAAAGCAGAAGTTTGATGCAGGCTCTTATAGTGGTGGTGGATAGTGGTAGTCCAAGGTGGAAGTATGAGGTGAACAGATGAATGAGATTGTAGTCTTGGAGATAGTCAGGCACAGGGGAAGGTAGCGTTCAATACCAGCAAGGCCACAGGCTTTGGGGATGTTAGTGTAGAGAGAAGTGGTGAAAGAACAAGAACAGTGGAATGTCAGTGGAGGAAATGGGTGGTGTTTTTTTATATAGGAGAGTAGGTTACAGGAAATAAGCTGAAAGTGTTGGTCCACAAAGGCAGAGATTCTCTCTGTGGGGGCACGATAACCATCCACAACAGTTTATCCTTGGTGGTTGGGTTTATGTAATTTAGAAAGCTTGCCGAAGGAAGGAGTGCGAGGGGCAGTGGAGTTGAGGAGGAAGATAGACTCAGGGGAGAGATTCTGGGATGGGCCTAAGGATCTGAGGAAGGACTGGAGAGCCTGCTGGATATCTGGAATAGGGTCACTGTAGCAGGGTTTGTAGGTGGACACATTTGTCAGCTGGCAGAGGCCTTCTGCCTCTAATGACTGTGATTCATGACCACATTGATGGAGCCGTTGTTGGCAGATATGATTATAAGGTAGGGAACAGATTTTAGGTGGTGGACAGTCTTTCTGGGGATGTGAGGTTTCTTTTCATGTTGAGGTATTTGGAGAGTAATGTTGAAGTAAGGTTAAAGGTTACAAAATTTTTGAAAGTTAAAAGAGGATGATTTGTGGGCAGTGGGGATGGATCACAGTTAAATGGAGGAAGAAATTGAGTCAGGTAGGGTTCAATATTAGGTTTGACTGAGTCTGAATGGTAGGACTAGTGGCAATAAAGAGTTTCCACTCTAGGGACCAGGAGGTGGGGATAAGACTTTTAAGTCGTCCAATATGACTGAATTTTGCAGTGCATTAAAAGGTAAGACCTTTGAAATAACTGATACTTCTATGAGACTGAGGCTTTTGAAGGAAAGGTTGATAACTGTGTTGCCCGTCTATTTATACCCTGGGTTCAGAAGGGTGGGAGAGAGTATGGTAAATGTAATATATCTGCAAGGCAGGGTTTATTAGCTATGAGGGAATGTGTAGAAAATTTGATGCGGGCTTTTCTAGTGGTGGTGGACATTGGTAGTCCAAGGTGGAAGTATGAGGTGAACAGATTGGATAGTTTTTTGAGGTGGCATTGTTCATGCTGCTCAATTTAAGGGTTTCAGTCTGGGTTATGGGATGCAGGAATTTGGGATAGCAGAGGAGGATAATATTACAGATGGAGAGGAGGTAGTATAAAAAGGTTGGGGCCTAATGTAAATGGTTTTGCAGGACTGCATTGGTGAGAGCTATGGACTGACAGGATTTGAACAGATGGAAGTCACTGAGGAAGGAGGATCAGCTGTGAGAGGTGAGTAATTTGATAACTAGGCCATTTGTGAGGGATTACACGAGTTAAGCAACACAATGGGAACAGTATGTGGGACTGGGTTCTGGCTAGGGATAGAGAAAACTTTCTGAATTGATGCAAATGGAAGGAGCAAGGATTGACTGTGGCAGATAAAACAGTCTAAAAATTCATAAGAATATGTGAGAAAATCACAAAATACATGAAATGGATAAATCATTGTTGCCAAGAAGACAATCAGGACTAGGCAATGTACCTACGCCAGGTGATCGAAAAGTCAGTATAAATTTGAAAACTTAATGAACCACGGAATAATGTAGATAGAGAGGTATAAATTGACACACATGCTTGGAATGACATGGGGTTTTATTAGGAAAAAAAAAGAGTTCACAAAATGTCTGACAGATGGCACTGGACAGCAAAACGTCAGTGACTGCGCATGACTATCATCTATAAAAGGAGCTGTAATTAGAGAGAGAATCAGATGTGCCAGCAGTCGCAGCATGTTGACGTTACCTGAAAAGGTGCTTATAGTGAAGCTGTATTATAAGAATGGGGAATGTGCTAGTTCAGCATTACGATCCTATCGCGATAGGAAGGGGATTTGAATGGGTAAAGGTCCGTTGACAAATGCAGCTGTGGCGAGAATGATTTTGAAGTTCAAAGCCGTGGGTTGTTTCTATGATAGACCCCGTAGTGGCCAACCGAGCACAAGGCGTAATGCTGCTGAGACAGTTCAGGAAGAAATGAAGACAGCAGTGGGTTTGTCTATGCACGGGGAAGTCAGTGCTCGTGCAGTCGCACGTCGCACAGGCATTCCATACACTACTGTTTGGTTGGCACTTAGGCGTGCACTCCGATGCTACCCGTACAAAATCCGTCGGCATCATGAACTGTTACCTGGCGATTTAGTGAAGTGGAGGGCATTTGCGGTGTGGGCGTTTCAAAAGATAACGGAAGATGACGATTGGTTGAGTAATGCGTTGTAGACTGATGAAGCTCATTTCACGCTCCGAGGGTCTTTCAACGCCCACAACTGCAGAATTTGGGCTACCAGAAATCCTAGAACTGTCGTGGAAACTCCATTGCACAACAAGAAAGTCATGGTATGGGTTGGATTTACCACATCTACTGTTACCAGGCCTTTTTTCTTGGAGGAAATGCGTGACTCTGGTTTTGGAACTGCTACCGTGACGGGCAAGAGGTACGCCGATATGTTACAGAATCGCATCATCCCCAGTCTGGCTGATAAACACCTACTGGAATGTACGATGTTTATGCAGGATGGCGCTCCACCCCATATTGCTAGATGTGTGAAAGATCTCTTGTGCGCGTCGTTTGGTGATGATTGTGTGCTTAGCCGCCACTTTCGTCATGCTTGGCTTCCCAGGTCCCCAGATCTCAGTCCGTGCAATTATTGGCTTTGGGGTTACCTGAAGTCGCAAGTGTATCGTGAACAACCGACATCTCTAGGGATGCTGAAAGACAACATCTGACGTCAATGCCTCACCATAACTCCGGACATGCTTTACAGTGCCGTTCACAACATTATTCCTCGACTACAGCTATTGTTGAGGAATGATGGTGGACATATTGAGCATTTCCTGTAAAGAACATCATCTTTCCTTTGTCCTACTTTGTTACGCTAATTATTGCTATTCTGATCAGATGAAGTGCCATCTGTCGGAAATTTTTTGAACTTTAGTATTTTTTTGGTTCTAATAAAACCCCATGTCATTCCAAGCATGTGTGTCAATTTGTACCTCTCTATCTACATTATTCCGTGATTTATTCAGTTTTCAAATTTATACTGAGTTTTGATCACCCGGTATATATACTCACTCACTCTCTCTCTCTCTCTCTCTCTCTCTCTCTCTCTCTCTCTCTCTCTCTCTCTCTCTCTCTCTCTCTCTCTCTCTCACACACACACACACACACACACACACACACACACACATGCGCACAATCGCAATCCATGCACTCATGAGCCTGGTGTTTGGCTGCGGAGGCCATTCCAATGAAGGTCTTTTTGGCCAAAGGCTTACTTGTTCGACAGGCTTTTTGTTGTGCATATCTACAACTCAGCATCTCCGCTATATCGTGAGTAGCTACTATCCTTTCCATAATATTGTCAAACTGCTTGTAAGGGTGAACATGGTTCCAAAGATAGATGAATTATCGTGTTGACCCACTGTGCCTTGTTGAATGATGAGATCACCCAGGGAACACCACAATACTCCCTCCTTTAGCCTGGACTCTTCCAATGATTGTTGCAAGATGTTTGCCTTCTGTATGAGCGAGTATAAGACATGATTTAACTGAAAAGACCATGAACAAGATGTTTGTTGTCAAGGCCCATACACTGCAACGTCCACTGAACAGTCATCGAGGAGACACTGCTGGTAGCCCCTTGGTTCATCTAGGCAGTCAGCTGCTCAACAGTTGCATGTCTATTTGTCTGTATACATCTCTGCTCCCATTGTTCACCCGTCATCTACAGTCTGCGATGCACCTTAATTGCCTCTGCACTATTTCTGGACAGTGTCATTTTGCCATGCATGGTATGTTTTAACCATGGCAACATGTGAGAAATTTAAATTTAGCCATGCACAGTATATTTTAACCATGGCAACATGTGAACAATTTACAAATTGAGCCACTTCGAAAATGCTTGCACCCTTGGCCTGAAACCCAATAATCCTGCACTTTTGGATGTCAGATAAATCTCTCAGTTTCCACATTATAACAATGACTGCACTGTTACCGACATCCACTTGACACTCTTTATACACCCTTGAAAAACTGCTAGTGATGCCACCTGCCATTTGTGAGTTGTTATTGCACATTGACATCACAGGCTATGAACTGTGTAAGAGACTGAATAGTACAATCCTATCAACCACTGTAAGTGTGTACATTATTGAATCTATACATACTGTGTGATGCAACTGAAAGAGTTAGCTTGCATTTATTGTGAATTTTTCATCCAGTGCAAAGTCTTTGGGACTGAAAAAGTGCATGTGAATCCTGCAAATAAGAAGGGTAAAAGGCAGATCTGCAAAATTACATGTCAATACCCTGAATGTCAATTTTCTGCAAAAATCTTGACCATTTTAAGTGTGAATATAATTAACTTCCTTGAGATAGAAAAGCTTTTGCCCAAAAATCAACACAGAATTAGAAAGCATCACTCATGTAACACTCAGCTTGCCCTTTTCTTGCACAATATCTTGCAAAGCAAGGATGGAAGGCAACAGGCACATTCCATAGTCCTAGATTTCAGGAAAGTGTTTCATACTGTGCCCCAAAGAAGACTATTAAGTAAGCTTCGAGCATACAGAATACGTCCTCAGATGCAAGTGGCTCAAAGACTTCTTAAGTAATAGAAACTAACACGCTGTCCTGGATGGTAAGTGTTCATAAGAAACAAGGATATCTTCAGGTTCAGGAGTACCCCAGGGAGGTGTAATACAACCACTCTTGTTTTCTCTATATTTAAATTAAATGAATGATAGGGTGAGAAGCAATCTGTGACTCTTTGCTGATGGCACTGCAGTTTATGGAAATGTGTCTCCACTGAGTGACTCTAGGTGGATGCAGAATCACTTGGACAGAATTTCTATTTAATGTGATGACTGGCAACTTGCTCTAAATGTAGAAAAAGATAAGTTATGCAGATGAGTATGAAAAACAATACTGTAATGTTCAAATACTGTAGTGATAGTGTCCTGTTTGACACAGTCATGTATATCTAGGCCAAACACTGCAGAGCGATATCAAACAGAATGAGCATGAAACTTTGGTAGTAGAGAAGGTGAATAGTTACCTTCAGTTTACTGGGAGAAATCTCGTGAAGTGTGGCTCATCTACAAAGGAGATTAGTGTGACCCATTCTTGGGTATTTCTCAAATATTTGTATTTCCCATCATATTGGATTAAAGGAAGACAATGAAGCAATTTAGAAGTGAGCTGCTAGATTTGTTACTGGTAGATTTGATCAACATGTGAAGATTATGGAAATGCTTTATGAACTCAAATGAGAACCCCTGAAGGGAAGACAATATTTTTTATTAAACACTACTGAGAAAATTTAGAGAATTGGCATCTGCTGCTAACTGCAGAACAATTCTATGGCCGCCAACACACATTTTGCTTAAGGTAGTTTTTCCCTCACTCTATTTGTGAATGGAACACAAAAGGGAATAGCTCGTAGTGGTACAGTGCCCCCTCTGCCGTGCACCATATAATGGCTCGCAGGGTATGTCTGTCAACGTAGATTGTGCAATGATGTCATGTAGTGAGCAGCAGTAATAATAATAATAATAACAATTCATTCAACATCAAACAATTCATTGCATATGTATAAAAACTGGTTACAATTCTTGATACAGAGCACAATAATACATTCTTCTGAATACGGCATTGATAAACAAAATGATTAAATTACAAATATAAATGGTTTGCTTAACACTATTTACATAGTTTTTTTTGAAGCACTTCTTATTCTGCACATAAGTATGGTATTCTTCTAATGTGTAAAATCAGTTTTGTAATAAGAATTTCTTTAACTGAAATTTAAAGTTCATTGTGGGTAGGATGATAACTTCACTGGGCATTGCATTGGCTAACTTTAAACCTGCATACTGTGGTCCCTTTTCATAAGTGCTGTTCTGTGGCTGCTGAGGTAAAATTTTTCTTTATTTCTGGTATAGTACTGATACAAATCAGAACGAATGTTGAGCTGCAGTCTTTTAAAAAGTAACATGGCTTTTAGAATGTACATGTATACTACAGTTAGTACACCAGTTCTTGGAAAGAAACCACAGCATGAGTCCTTATATTTTGCTCCACAGATGATTCTTACATCCCTTTTTTTGAAGTAGCAATAGCTTATTTAGACTTGCTTTGGTTGTTGCTCCCCAAATTTCTATTCCATAATTAAGGTGAGAGGAGAATAGAGCATGGTATGCAGTTTTTAGGATAATAGTGTCTTTGCAGAACTTGCTAATCGTATTAATTGCAAATATATTCTTAGATAATTTACATGCTAGAGTGTCAACATGTATGCCCCACTTTAGATTGCTTTGAACAGTTAAAACAAGGAATTTTACAATAAACTCTGTTTATATTGATTTATTGTCTATATATAGTTTAATTTCATCATGAAAACTACTGTCGTTACACTCCATGAGGCATGTTTTACTGCTGCTTATATTTAAGTGACTTTCATTGAAGTACTGAACAATTTCATTTGTTACATTATTACAGTGGGTCTCTAGTTGTTAAATGATTCCTTTTTACACACAATGGATGTACAATCGAAATACAGAACTATTTTGGAACTCTGAATGCAATATATTATGTCATTTACATAAATCAAAAACTGAAGAGGATCCAGTGCTGAACTCTGCGGTGCTCCATGTTTTATATTAGTGATTTTGGATTTGTGAACACCACTTTCAGTTTTAAGCAGTACAAACTGTTTTTGGCTACTCATAAGATTTTATTAAGTCGTGAACAGTTCCTCTGATGCCAATGTTTCATACCTTTTCTAATAGGATTATGGCATTCACACAGTCAAAAGCTTTCTCAAGGTCGAGGTATATACCTGCAACATGTTGCTTGTTCCTGATGCTGCTTATTATCTCTTCAATTACTGAGCAGCTGCTGTGCTAGTTTATTTACATTTTAAGAATTCATTTTGATTTTCAAACATTAGGTTGCGCATCTGGAGAAAGTTAATAATTCTGCTCCATATGACTTTTTCAACTATTTTGGAAAAGACAGGAGGTATTGAGATGGATCTGTAGTTTTTAATTTTGAGTTTGTCTCCTTTTTTAAAGATGAGTGTTACCTGAGCTATTATTAGTCTATCTGGGAAGGTGCCTGATTCTATTATATTATTTTATGCTGCAGACAGAGGTACAGAAACATTTTGTCGGCACACTTTTAATATTTAATACTGAGGCCATCATGCCCTGCAGAACTGGAAGGTTTTAGAGAGCTACTGTAGCAAGTAGATATCTAGTTCATCTTGAGCATATTCTGTGATGCCAACTCTGACAAGTGTCCTACACTTGTTGTTGTTGTGGTCTTCAGTCTAGAGACTGGTTTGATGCAGCTCTTCATGCTACTCAATCCTGTGCAAGCTTCTTCATCTCCCAGTACCTACTGCAACCTACAGCCTTCTGAATCTGCTTAGTGTATTCATCTCTTGGTCTCCCTCAATGATTTTTACCCTCCACGCTGTCCTCCAATACTAAACTGGTGATACCTTGATGCCTCAGAACATGTCCTACCAACCGATCCCTTCTTCTAGTCAAGTTGTGCCACAAACTCCTCTTCTCCCCAATTCTATTCAATACCTACTTATTAGTTATGTGATAATAGTCATCAAATCTTCAGTATTCTTCTGCAGCACCACATTTTGAAAGCTCCTGTTCTCTTCTTGTCTGAACTATTTATCGTCCACATTTCACTTCCATACATGGCTACACTCCATATAAAAACTTTCAGAAGTGACTTCCTGACACTTAAATCTATATTTGATGGTAACAAATTTCTCTTCTTCAGAAACGCTTTCCTTGCCAATGCCAGTCTACATTTTATATCCTCTCTACTTCGACCATCATCAGTTATTTTGCTTCCCAAATAGCAAAACTCATTTACTACTTTAAGTATCTCATTTCCTAATGTAATTCCCTCAGCATCACCCGATTTAATTCGACTACATTTCATTATTCTCATTTTGCTTTTGTTGATGTTCATCTTAAATCCTCCTTTCAAGACACTGCCCATTCCGTTCAACTGCTCTTCCAAGTCCTTTGCCATCTCTGACAGAATTACAATGTCATCAGCAAACCAGTCAACATTGTCAAAAGCTTTCTCTAAGTCTACAAATGTTATAAATGTAGGTTTGCCTTTCCTTAAACTGTCTTCTAAGATAAGTCGTAGGGTCAGTATTGCCTCACGTGTTCCAAATATGGAATCCAAACTGATCTTCCCCGAGGTCGGCTTCTACCAGTTTTTCCATTTGTCTGTAAAGAATTTATGTTAGTATTTTGCAGCTGCGACTTATTAAACTGATAGTTCGGTAATTTTCACATCTGTCAACACCTGCTTTCTTTGGGATTGGAGTTATTATATTGTTCTTGAAGTCTGAGGGTGTTTCCCCTGTGTCATACATCTTGCTCACCAGATGGTAGAGTTTTGTCACGGCTGGCTCTCCCAAGGCTGGAATGTTGTCTACTCCTGGGGCCTTGTTTTGACTCAGGTCTTTCAGTGCTCTGTCAAACTCTTCACGCAGTGTCATATCTATCATTTCATCTTCATCTACATCCTCTTCCATTTCCATAATATTGTCCTCAAGTACATTGTCCTTTTACAGACCCTTTATATACTCCTTCCACCTTTCTCCTTTCCCTTCTTTGCTTAGAACTGGGTTTACACCTGAGCTCTTGATATTCATAGTGGTTCTCTTTTCTGCAAAGGTCTCTTTAATTTTCCTGTAGGCAGTATCTATCTTACCCCTAGTGATATATGCCTCTACATCCTTACATTTGTCCTGTAGACATCCTTGCTTAGCCATTTTGCTCTTCCTGTCGATCTCATTTTTGAGATGTTTCTATTCCTTTTTGCCTGCTTCATTTACTGCATTTTTATATGTTCTCCTTTGAGCAATTAAATTCAATGTATCTTCTGTTACCCAAGAATTTCTACTAACCCTCGTCTTTTTACGTACTTGATCTCTGCTGCCTTCACTTTTTCATCTCTCAAAGCCATCTATTCTTCTTCTACTGTATTTCTTTCCCTCATTCCTGTCACTTGTTCCCTTATGCTCTCCTTGAAACTCTGTACAAACCTCTGGTTCTGTCAGTTTATCCAGGTCCCATCTCCTTAAATTCCCACATTTTTGTAGTTTCTTCGGTTTTAATTCATAGTTCATAACCAACAGATTGTGGTCAGAGTCCACATCTGCCCCTGGAAATGTCTTACAACTTAAAACTTGGTTCCTAAATCTCTGTCTCACCATTATATAATCTATCTGAAACCTTCCAGTATCTCCAGACCTCTTCCATGCACACAACCTTCTTTCATGATTCTTGCACCAAGTGTTAGTTGTGATCAAGTTATGCTCTGAGTAAAACTCTACTGGGCAGCTTCTTCTTTCATTCCTTACCCCCATTCCATATTCACCTACTACATTACCTTCTCTTCCTTTTCCTACTATCAAATTCCTGTCACCCACGACTATTAAATTTTCACCCCCCTTCACTATATGAATAATTTCTTTTATCTCATCATACTGTTTAATAGGTCCAACAATTTAATAGGTCATAATTACTACACAAATAAAGATACCTTAAAACAAATTTAACATGTGAATTCCTGAGAAACTAGCAGTTCAAAATTATGTGCCACATCATCCCCTTTCCATTTGAAACATGTAGCCCAAAACTAAAATGGCGGATTTCGAGATGGCTACCACTGTTGCCATAGCTCCCATAATTTGTGCCCCCACCTACAGACAACCCACACCACACGTCATTATGATTCCTCACACCATTCAACTTTTACAGGGTATAACCAGATTTTTACCTTATCTTGTATTTAATGGAATGCATTCTCACAACCCTCAAAAGTTATTTCTAAATTTCTATTTCTATTCTGATATCATAGATCACACAAAACTATTGCCTAAGCTTGACAACACGGGGATTAGAGGAACAGCTAACAACTGGATAAAGTCATACCTAAGCGGTTGAAAACAAGTGGTTGAAGTGCAACATCAAAATTTCATCTAACTCACTCAACACTATTCAAACTATGAAACCATTAAACATGGAGTGCCACAAGGTTCAGTTCTGGGACCTCTTCTATTTCGGTTGTATGCGAATGACCTACACAAATTCTGCGAGGACATCATCTAGTTTTTTCTGATGGTACAAGTGTGCTAGTAAGTGGAAAAGAAATGGAAATGCTTGAGAAGTCTACAACAGGAACACTGAACAATATTGAAAACCAGTTCAGTCACAACAAATTGGTATAAATGTATATAAGACAATGGTACTAAATTTCTATAATGTGAAAAAAGGTGAGCAAACTGTTCAGACTCAGATTTTGACAAAGACCTTCAGAATGTAGACAACACTGAGTTCTTGGGAGTATGGCTCCAAGACAATCTTAAATGGGGGATGGATATTGAACAAGCCTATAAGAAATTAAGCACTACATGCTACTTAATGAGAATATTAAGGGGAGGCTGCAACAAAGATTCTCTGAAAACTGTGTATTATGTCTATATATACTAACAACTGAAATATGGAATTATTTTCTGGGGTAACTCTTCTCTTAGCCAAAAGCTCTTTTGGCTACAAAAAAGAATTATAAGAATAATGAAAGGTGTAAAATGGAAACAAAACCTGTACCCACTCTTTATAAAGCTAGAAATCCTTCCACTTCCATGTATATATGCGAATGAGATAACCGTGTTTATGAAAAAATACTCAATGGAAAATCGCACTCTCTTCCAGAAAAATGAAAATATCCACTCCTATAACACCAGACAAAAAGGAAACTTTCGTTTGGATCCACCCACATCACCCTGAATAAAAAAGGAACCCTGTATTATGGGAAAGTTATTTATAATAAACTTCCCCCACAAATTAAATCAATAAATAACCTGGATAATTTCAAGTCAACTGCTATGGCATATTTGACTCATCACTGCTTCAATAGCCTACACGTGTTCCTTCAGGAAGATCACTAACGATCTGTCTCTTTGCCTTACTGATGTATCATATAAATGTTACTAGAACTTTAATGATCTATCATGTAAATGTTGCTGTAATACAAATATTAATCTGCCAGTGCAGAACACACTCTTTCTGGAATGAGATTTTCACTCTGCAGCAGAGTGTGCACTGATATGAAACTTCCTGGCAGATTAAAACTGGGTGCCGGACAGAGACTCAAACTCGGGACCTTTGCCTTTCGCGGGCAAGTGCTCTACCAACTGAGCTACCCAAGCACGAATCATGCCCCGTCCTCACAGCTTTAATTCTGCCAGTACCTCGCCTCCTACCTTCCAAACTTTATAGAAGCTCTCCTGCGAACCTTGCAGAACTAGCACTCCTGAAAGAAAGGATATTGTGGAGACATGGCAGGCAAAAAGGAAACTTTCGTTTAGATCCACCCACACCACACTGAATAAAAAAGGAACCCTGTATTATGGGAAAGTTATTTATAATAAACTTCCCCCACAAATTAAATCAATAAATGACCTGGATAATTTCAAGTCAACTGCTATGGAATATTTGACTCACCACTGCTTCAATAGCCTCCACGTGTTCCTTCAGGAAGTTCACTAATGATCTGTGTCTTTGCCTTAGTGATGTATCATATAAATGTTACTAGAACTTCAATGATCTACCATGTAAATGTTGCTGTAATACAAATATTAATCTGCCAGTACAGAACATGCTCTTTCTGGAATGAGATTTTCACTCTGCAGTGGAGTGTGCACTGATATGAAACTTCCTGGCAGATTAAAACTGGGTGCCGGACCGAGACTCAAACTCAGGACCTTCGCCTTTCGCGGGCAAGTGCTCTACCAACTGAGCTACCCAAGCACGACTCATGCCCCGTCCTCACAGCTTTACTTCTGCCAGTACCTCGCCTCCTACCTTCCAAACTTTATAGAAGCTCTCCTGCGAACCTTGCAGAACTAGCACTCCTGAAAGAAAGGATATTGTGGAGACATGGCTTAGTCACAGCCTAGGGGATGTTTCCAGAATGAGATTTTCACTCTTCTTCTCTACTTTGGCAATCATTATTTATTTTGCTGCCAAAATACAAAAAGTCATCTACTACTTTGAGTGTCTCATTTAGTAACCTAATTCCTGCAGTACTTCCTGATTTAATTGACTACATTTCATTACTCTCATTTTACTTCTTTTGATGTTAGTTTTATAACCTCTTTTCAAGATACTATACATTCTACTCAACTGCTGTTCCAGGTCCTTTGCTGCCATTGACGGAATTATGTCGTCAGCAAACATCAACATTTTTGTTTCTTCCTCCTGAACTTTAATTTCCTTTCCACATCTCTCCTTTCAGATCCTATACTGTCTGCTCAACATACATACTGAATAACATAGGGAATTGTGTACAGCTTTGTCTCACTCCGTTCTCAATTGATGCTTCTCTTTCATGTCTTTTGGTTCTAACAGCTGCAGTCTCGTTTCTGTACTATTTGTAAATAATTTTTCACTCCGTGTATCTTATACCAATTACCTTCAGAATTTCAAAGAGTGTATTCCAGTCAGCACTGTCAAATGCTTTATTTAAATATACAAATGCTACAAGCTTAGTTTGCCTTTCTTTATCCTGCCTTCTAAAATAAATCAAAGGGTCATTATGGCCTCACATGTTAGTACAGTTTTGGAGAGAACCCTAACTGATCTTCCCTGAAACCAGTTTCTATCAGCTTTTGCATTCTTCTGTAAATAATTCATCTTTGTATTTTCCACAAGTATGACTCATTATGCTGACAGATCATTAAGTCACATCTGTCAGGTACTAAGTCCTTAGCACCTAACTTCTTACAAACTGGAATTAAGACATTCTTTTCGAAGTTGCAAGGCATTTCACCTGTCTAAATATACTGCATAGGTGGAAGAGTTACATCATGGCTGGCTCTCTCAAGAATTTATGGCTGGCTCTCTCAAGAATCTCAATAATTCTGACGGAATGTTGTCTACTCTAGGAGCCTTGTTTCAATTTAAGTGTTTTAGTGCTCTGTCAAATTCTTTTTGCAATCTCCTATCTCATCTTCACTTACTTCCTCTCCTTACTCTATAATATTGTCCTCAAGATAGTTTCCCCAATATAAACCCTCTACATCCCTTCCACCTTTCTGCTTCCCATTCTTTGATTAGTACTGGCTTGCCATATAAGCTCTTGCTAACCAGTTTTTCTCATCTCCAATGGCCTCTTTCATTTTCCTATAGGTGGTCTCTATCTTTCGAATAGTCACGCATGTTTCTACAGCCTTACAGTTATACTCTAGTCATTCTTGGTTAGTTATTTTGCATTTCCTGACAATCTCACTTTTCAGATGAGTCAAATTCAGTATATCCAGTGTTATCCATGAATTTCTACTAGGGATTGTCTTTATACCTAAGTGATCCTCTGCTGCCTTCAATATTACATCTTCTAGAGATACTGATTCATCTCCTATTGTATTACTTTCTCTGTTTCAGTCAAGTATTGTCTAATGTTCCTTTGGAAATTTCTTTCAATTTATTTATGCCCCATCTCCTTATATTCCTATCTTTTTGTAATTCCTTTAGTTTTAATTTACAGTTGAAAACCATTTGATCCGTATCTCCCCCTGGAATCATTTTACTGTTTAATATCTGGTCTTACCATTATAGAACCATATCTGGTTTCAAAATCTCTGTCTTATCATTATATAACCAATGTGAAACCTTCCAGTGTCCCCATGTCTCTTCTCTTTCACGTACACAAGCTTCTTTCAAAATTCTTTAACCAATGTGAAACCTTCCAGTGTCCCCATGTCTCTTCTCTTTCACGTACACAAGCTTCTTTCAAAATTCTTTAACTGTGTTGGCAATATTTAAATTACGCTGTGTGAAAAGCTCCCTCTTTCATTCCTTTCTACCAGTCCATGTCCTCCTACTATTTCTCCAACTCTTCCTTTCTCTATCATTAAATTTCAGTCACTGGTCCCACTTAAATTTTCATCTTCCTCACTTATATGATTAATTTCCTCTAACTCATCATACATTCTTTCATTCTCTTCATCTCCTGCAGAGCTAGTTTGCACATAAACTTGTACTGACATGGTGAATTTTGGATCCATGTCTATCATGGCAGCAATACTGGATTTGCTATGTTGTTTATAATAGCTTGCCTGTATTCCTATAATGTTATTCATTGTTAGGCCAACTATTCCATCACTCTTATATGCTATTCTGCTGATAACACTGTATTGAGCTAACAAGAACTACTGTTCTTCCTGCCACTGCAGTTTACTAATTCCCACTATATCTAACTTCAACCTGTCCATTTCCCATTTTAAATTCTCTTACCCACCCATCTGATTAAGGGATCTAAAGGTCTATGTTTCGAGTCATAGAAAGCCAGTTTTGTTTTTCCTTGTGACTACATCTTCCTGGATTTTACCTCCAGCATATTATACCCAAGAGGATGCATCATTACTCAGCCTTACAGTAGGGCTGCATCCCCTCAGGAATAATAATGGCTTTAGTTTCTGCCTTGCTTTCAGCCATTTGAATTATCAGCACAGCAAGGTCACATTGCCTAATGTTACAAGGCAAGATCTGTCAATCATCCAGAATAGCACACTGCATTCATGTGGCAAAACTGCACAAGTAGCGCTCACTGTCTATTACTCACTTCACCTATGTTGCAGAAGCATGTGCCTGGCACTTCCCTCACTTGCTATCACATGGTTTCACTTGGTATGACATGGCGCTCACTCACCGAGTGTGGAGTAACAGATAGCTGGCCCTGCCAGACAGCTAAGGAAACATCGAATCTAAACAGCTTCATCTCAACATAGTGGCAGTAATCGACCCTGCAAGTGTTGGAAAGCGTTTAGAAGTAGGAGTTCTTTTTGGCTGTTTTACTTGTTTTCTATGGAGAAGGTGAGTGCTGTGTACCCAAGATTCATCAAGTAGCACCGCAGTGACTGAAAATGATTATGTACAATTGAAGTGATGGTCAAATATTGAATGTTGTTGAAAATCACTGATTTAACTGTGGAACTATAAATTTGCATTAATGAAAGATGATGAAGTAATACTTGCATTCAGTCTGCAGCTAAAATCACAGACACTGAGACGTATTTTGGACAGAACAAATAAAAAAATTATGTTAATGAACATGACAACTGATTATAATTATCTACATTGTTTGTAATTAACAAAAGAAAAAAATACTTCAATCCAGGTACACTGTAGGTTCTCATGAGTAAATTGAACACATTGATAATATCAACTGCAATGACAGCAAAGAGGAATGAAGTGCATGGTGTAGTGGTAAGCAGAGATGGGCTTTATTTGAATAAATTGCTGTCTGCACAATCATTTGAATATATACATCATTCAAACAAATTTATTTGTGAATAAATTATCTGTAGCTTAAATAATGAATAATGTAGAATGCCTCTATATTTTCTTCATTACTAATTTATTAACAACTTGCACAGGAATATTCCTTGGTGGTCAGGTGGGTTAAATTCTAGAACACAAAATTGAAGGTTTAGGATTAGATCTCTGACTGGTCCTATGACCTTCTCTGTCATTATCATTTCTTTCACCTTTAATTATAACAAAAATGTCAAGTCAAGTTGCCCCATGTTTCAGAGTACACATTGAAATGTAGGTCCCTCTCTAACTAACTCTGTAAGTCAGTTCAGAGGTGGGAGAAAGTAAAGTAAACGAGAGAACAAACCAAGAACTCAGTGGTTGCTAATGACTGAAGATAAGATTAGATTAGATTTACTTTCATTCCAATTGATCCATAGTGAGGTGGTCCTCCAGGATGTAGAACATGTCAGAAAAACAACAATACATGACAAATATTTATAACTCAAACAAATAAGCTAATGTACCATTCCACAGGTCTCAAGTGGAATGATCGTAATTCTTTTAGTGAACACTATGTGAAAGAATCATTTTACAAACACTAATGCACTGAATTTAAAATAGACTTTAGATTAAAAGTCTCCTAAAATGACTGTGGAATGCTGCTGAACATCCAAAGCCATTAAAAAATGTTTTAGAATTAACTCTGAGCAAGCATCCCGATAGAACATAGAATAGTTTTTCACTGGAACAAGTGTCTATGCAGTTACACAGAGCTTTGAGATCGAAAAGTTCCATAAGAGACAAAGGGTTTCGGTACGTGAAGGACTTCACAGTACTGCAGCCCAGAGCCAACATTTTTTTATTGAGAACATGTCAGGATGACCAGAAGACTTTTTTTGGCCTCTCTACACCAACTGCAATCATTGTAGCACTGTCTTAAGCACAGTTTAAAACTAAATAGTTCACACGCATTGCTGTCCATGAGCTACGGAGGCTTACAACAAACTGTTGTTGTTGTGGTCTTCAGTCCTGAGACTGGTTTGATGCAGCTCTCCATGCTACTCTATCCTGTGCAAGCTTTTTCATCTCCCAGTACCTACTGCAACCTACATCCTTCTGAATCTGCTTAGTGTATTCATCTCTTGGTCTCCCTCTACGATTTTTACTCTCCACGCTGCCCTCCAATACTAAATTGGTGATCCCTTGATGCCTCAGAACATGTCCTACCAACCGATCCCTTCTTCTGGTCAAGTTGTGCCACAAACATCTCTCCTCCCCAATCCTATTCAATACCTCCTCATTAGTTATGTGATCTACCCATCTAATCTTCAGCATTCTTCTGCAGCACCACATTTCGAAAGCTTCTATTCTCTTCTTGTCCAAACTATTTATCGTCCATGTTTCACTTCCATACATGGCTACACTCCATACGAATACTTTCAGAAATGACTTCCTGACACTTAAATCAATACTGGATGTTAACAAATTTCTCTTCTTCAGAAACGCTTTCCTTGCCATTGCCAGCCTACATTTTATATCCTCTCTACTTCGACCATCATCAGTTATTTTGCTCCCCAAATAGCAAAACTCCTTTACTACTTTAAGTGCCTCATTTCCTAATCTAATTCCCTCAGCATCACCCGACTTAATTAGACTACATTCCATTATCCTTGTTTTGCTTTTGTTGATGTTCATCTTATATCCTCCTTTCAAGACACTGTCCATTCCATTCAACTGCTCTTCCAAGTCCTTTGCTGTCTCTGACAGAATTACAATGTCATTGGCGAACCTCAAAGTTTTTATTTCTTCTCCATGAATTTTAATACCTACCCCGAATTTTTCTTTTGTGTCCTTTACTGCTTGCTCAATATACAGATTGAACAACATCGGGGAGAGGCTACAACCTTGTCTTACTCCCTTCCCAACCACTGCTTCCCTTTCATGTCCCTCGACTCTTATAACTGCCATCTGGTTTCTGTACAAATTGTAAATAGCCTTTCGCTCCCTGTATTTTACCCCTGCCACCTTTAGAATTTGAAAGAGAGTATTCCAGTCAACATTGTCAAAAGCTTTCTACTGGCAAATATTAGCCACAGAAATGTCAAAGAAATTAGGCCACAACGATGTTATGTCATAAAAAGAAAATTTTATTTTGAACATTTCCTGGTAGGTGAACCTAACGTAGAATCACTATGAATTATTTGCAAAAATTAATGATTTCTAAATTTTTGCTGAAGATGATTATGTTCTGAAATCTTTGTATTGTTATACTGAAATAAAGATGACTTCTGGAGATATGAGCATAATGTACTGATATCCTCTCTACATGCATAGAAAGCATTTGCTTTAGTGTGTCACAATGGCACATCTTTGCACAACAAATAAACTTTCTGATGAGATGTTTGGAAAAAAAGGGGTTTTTCAAAAATGTTTTCAATTTTTTTTCAAAAACTAATTAAAACAACAAAAAGTACATTTGCTTAATAAACGGCAAAGAATTAGAGGAATAAACTTCATCAGTTTTCATATGTATTCTTTAATTTATGTTTTTATTCATGGAAATGAATAATTGCTCCAATAAATATTTTTAATTGTTATTCACAAATAATGAACAATAATTTTTAATCTGCATTCGTCATTTGGCCCAATGCAGATGGTAAGGAAAGCCCATTGTGCATTCACACCTGCAAATTCGCGGTTTACTTACCAGTGAGTGCAAGTGTGTGATATCTGCATGGCTGTGGACAAGTGTGTGACCCTTTGTGTGGCCACAGCCAAATGTTCACTCAATTGTGTTATTAGGCAAGGAAGAAGTGGTCATCTTTGGCAATCTCCGCTAACTGTCGTGAAGCGTATTTGTACTCTCTCTTGCACGCACCTGTACTCGCAGGTCCTAATCCAGACTGCTAGCCCAGTAGCCACTGAAAAGCCTGTCACCCCTCTTCATCCTCACCACAGGTTAGTCTGACTTCTCTACAGGTACTTCTCTACTGTGGTTGGGCCTATGGTACAGCTACCTAGCTACCTTTATCAATGAGGTACATAAGCTGCTGCCCCCCCCCCCCCACCCCCTCTGGGCAACATCCTTGATTCATGAAGACTGAAGAATGATATGAAGACTGAAAAGACAGTTGCCACAAACCCTTGAAAGAGATGAAATCAAAGACATGTCGTCAGTAAATGTATCCAGCAGTTCTGTTGGACAGTCACTAAGAAAATTAACTATCACATTGTGAATAATCAATTTCCCGATGTCCCACTGAAGGGGGCAATTTGATTTCAGAAAAAAATAAATACATGAAAGGCTGCTCTTAACTGAAGAGTTACTCAAAATACAGTGCATTGTTATGCATGGATCAGTCGAGATGATTTGTTTCTGCTTTTTTGTGATCTGGGCTACTGTATCCACTGGCTGGTATAGTTAAATGTGGAATGCAGATAATCATACAAAGCATTCCCAGAACTACCCTGAAAAATCCTAAGACCAATAGATATTAAATGCTGGATATTCGAATTTTTACCTATTTGCCTATCCAGCTACCTAACCATGTACAGTTAGATTTACAGTTTGTTATGCAATACATGACACTAATATATTAAGAATTATTTGACATGATTTGAAAGTGGTAAGATACTAAAATCAGGCAAATAGAATTACATTTCTCAAGCATGCGTAAGTTTTCTTTACAAGAGCCATAATGCAAAGAAAGTATTATTTTATACATAGGAAAATATTCCTACTGGAAAGTTGGCCAGATATAAGAAAGTGGTGCGTGTGCATTCACTGGAGAGAAACTTTCAAGAACTCTTTTTGAAATGAAAGTATTTGAAAAAAAAAAAAAAAAAATCACTTGAAATGACTGCAAGCCATGCCACTGAAGTAGTAGTTACATATTGTTTCAGAAAAAAGGAAGGTAAAGAGTTAAAGGTATATTAAAAACAAGAAGTATTTCATAATTGTATTGCAAGAATGAAGTAAAAAGCAATGTGAAATAGGAAAAAAATATACACAATCTAAAGAGCAGAAAACTTGATACTATCAAAAATTTAAAGAAAATATGTAGACAAGTAAAAATAAAACCTGAGTGACATAAATAAAACAAATTTCTCAAAAGTAATTGAAATAATATTTAAGACTCAAACACTTTCAAGTATCATGACAATACACCATTACTGTGTTGACACCCGACATGAGTTACTCACCATGGAAGGCACACGCACACACCCTGGCCATCGTCGAGATGAACTGCTATTACTCACGTGGGACGAATCAGCAAGTGAGGTATCCTGTGTACGATAGATACCAATTGGTATCTCACACGTTGTTGAACATAATTTCTGATACAGTCTTCCATATGTTCTGATCCACATGTCATCTTTTGTAATTTTCATCTAGAAAACAAAAGTACACGGAATATATGACCTATACAAAATATAATTCCAACAATAAAGTTTTCATTCATGGATATTCCACACATATCATAGTTACGATTAATATAAAATAGTAAAAATTAAAAATAAATAAATAAAGATCAAGAGTATAATTTTAATTTCAACCTAAATACAAAGTTCACACCCACATATTTGAGTTCAAACCTTTCAGTTGTATGTCACATTCTGACCATGTTAATTGACATATTTTTTCCTCATCAGTCTCACCTTTCTCTTTGATCACACTCAGGAAAACTCTTCTTTGTTGAAGGTAATTTCTGAATATTTTTGTCATCTACCTGTTTTTCTTTTGCATTTTAACAGTGGCTACTTATTGGTATCTTGTACATTAACATCTTTATTTTTCACATTTTCTCTTCCTATATGCAATGAAAATTTTTCCCATGAACGTATCTTTTTCAGCTGTTTTTGTGTCCTTAACGTGATTCTAACTTTGTGATTTTGTTGCTTTGCGCTTCCTGCTGGTTTAATATCAATGTAACCTGTAAAGTTGGCTCACCACTTATCTTGTGCATTTTTTCACTTCTATATTTCATTAACCAAACAGTAATTATTGAGTTATGCATGCCTCCCTACTTTTGTTGACCATTTCAGGTCTACTGAGAGTTCTATGTCTTCCTTTCATCATGTTCATTCCTTATCTATCATATGATAAAGTTCCAGTGACTCAAAACTGTTCACTGTTCATTATTATTCATATTTTGTATCAATTCTTAAGTTTACAAAGATATTCCATAGTTTCATCATCATCAACCTTGCCTTTGATGAAAGTTTTTCTGTACTTTTTGTAAGCTGTGAGTGGCATACATAACGTGTGGTGAACAGATTCTTGTATTTATATTACAGCTTAAATTAACCAAGCTGATGCAATAATTGATAAACACTTAAATTGGGTCTAGTATTGTGGTTCTTCGATTAGTGTTATGTCCTAAAATGAGATCCAAATACTTGAAGACTTGATGTTGTCCCACTTTAGTGCAAACACATATTTGATACACCACACCATGCTCACTTTAAAGAAACTATCACGACTCAGGTGCAATCTGAAACTGTAATTACTGCCTCCATTTCATCATCTCCTCAGTAATTGCTAACACAAATATAACATTTCTAAATGAACAAATTCATAATTCACTCAATTCTTATATTGCAAATTATTCTTAGATTTCCTCATATCATATGGTTTTATGTCAAACACTATGTTGAGAGTCTGCAGAGTCTCAAGATAATTACTTACAGTGTTGGACACATTTTCATTCCATACCTGTGATTTGTACTACAGTTATTATTATATGAACTGATAACATATACTCATGAGACATCATACGCTTTCCCAGTGCAATAAGTTTTGAAAGGCTCTTCGGGTTTGCTGCTGGATACTAAAATCAAGTCGACCCGATATTTCGGTGATCCAACTGGTTACCATCTTCAGGAGAATGCTGCTTCTGTTAATGAGTCCCACTAAGAACAGTTCTCAGAAGGACGCATCAGCAGAAACAGCATTCTCCTGAAGATGGCGACCAGATGGATCACTGAAATTTTGGATTGAGCTGATTTTAGGATACAGCAGCAAACCCGAAGAGACTTTTAATATATACTCATGCATTGTCATCAGTTGTTATGTAAAATTCTACATGTTTATGGAGCAGAATGCAAAATGCCTGGTCTGAAGTAAGAGAGGGTTTCTGGCCTGGAAGTGAGAGGGGATCTGGCGTAGGCAAATAACTGATAAATAAACGCAAACAATGGAAAATCCAGGATGGAATGCAACAAAATTAGAGAAGGAAAGTTGCAGCACTTCACTATCCACCACCTCCATCATACTATCCCTCCCCCTTACCACCCCAGCCTCCTCCTTACCCCCACCCAGTCGCCACTCCCATCATGTACTGGTGCTGCTGCTCGCAGTGTGGTTTCAGTTGTCTGGGGCTGCACAGTGCGTGCTAGTTGCGTTTGCGTGAGTGTGTGTGTAGGTGTGTCTATTGCTGACAAAGGCGTCAATGGCTGAAAGCAATAATTGTGTGAATCTTTTTTTTGGCGCCTATTGCGACTCAGCATCTCCACTATATGGTGAGTAGCAACTTTCCTTCTCTAATATTGATAAATAAATGCTATAGAGCATGGCATGAAGTATAATCTGTAAGGTCTTTTTTTCTTTCACCATCAATTTTGCAGAGATAGATTTTGATGATATGTGTGGGAAACTCAGCCAGTGGCATGACATATCAAGGGTTTCTACAGAATACAAGTGTCGTCTTTTAAATTTTTACAGAAACAATAAAAGAAAATTTTTTTTGTACATACTTCTGCATGTGTTCACATAAATTCTGGAAATGTATTTTCTCTCTAAATGAGAGAAATTCAGCAGCTCCTTGAGGTGACAAAAATTGACGTCTACAACACAAGGGACCAAATGAAAGTCATTAAGCAACAAATAAGATGAACATGGGCAATGAAACATTAATTTGGTATTTTCCTCCAACAGGTAACGAAATGTTTCACAGCTGGTATTGTCATGATGTAGAGCAATATGTTGTTTTCCATTGCATTTCTAAGTTACATCAATAGTTGTGGGAAAAACTGTTGTACACCACGCAGCAGCAACTATTCTTCAATCCTCTAAAGGAGGCTGTTCCAGATTGAGTGCCCACCTGTTGGCAGGCAACTACCATGGAACAAGTGGGCAAACTACTGTTGCACAAGTATTCAGGTAATTGGGCCATAGGCTATGCAATCCATGACCCCAGATAAATGACTGTATACAGGGACAGCCAAGTGACACATGTATGTTCGGACCACTTGTGCCAGTGCTGCCTGTTTGGTAGCCTACACTATCTGTGCCTTCCCCCAGGTGAGCTAATAAGCACTCATCCCTAAGGGGCTGCACTGCAGCAGCTTGCTCTAAAGCAATGGGTATGAAAAGTCAAATGTAATCAAACAAACAAGCTCTAATTTTCTAGGAAGTGTTTAATGAATGAACCACTTTTATTGGTTTTGGTTCATCTTGATACACCCAAACAGCTGACTGCCACTTAGTTTTCAGTTCATATGACTGTATCCTATGTTCATCTCCAGTTATAATGTTAGACACAGATTTTCCATTTCCTGTATTGAATTTTATTATTTAACACAATCCATTTTTTGGGCTTTAGTCAGGTTTTGTGGAATCTATTAGACACAGATCTTATCCACAGAAAATTTTCATGTAAAATCAAAGGTACTTTAGTCTATGACAGGTCTGAAGATGCCTCCATCACATAGTTAGGTAACATGGTCATAATTTTAATTATTCTAAGCACAACATAGATGCTTTTTAGAACAAATGATTTCTGGATGACTTTCACAAAATTTATTGCTGATGGAAGCATAACCACGAAAAAATCCTGCAAATCAATTGTACAGTCTCTTCCGAAGGTGTAAAAGCTGAAGGTAGCAATTGAAACATTGACGTTGAGTTAGGTCTGTACAAAAACCTTCAAGATTTTCATTCCTTTCCACAGTATGGTTTCTCTAAGCACTCTCTGTAAAAAGGAAACTACGCAGTCAATTTCTGAGGTGCCATTGCTTTAACAACATTTTAAAAAGTAATAACTTCACAGGTATATGGAGTCATCTGACAGTTGTTTTGTAAGAACTTGGGGGTGATCCTTCTAATTTCTGGAGTAATAATCTATCCATAAAGATGGAAACTAAATACACTATATCACTGACTTATTATAGAATAATTTGTGTAGACTTACAGATGTCAAAAATCCAGATCCTGGAGCTTGATCAATTCCAAGAAGAAGTCTGACAAATGTGATAACGTAATCTTTAACGAACGCTTGATACAAGAGTGTATCCAACATACTAGCACTGAATACACTACCAGCAGCAAATGGAAGCCTAAACATATAGGAGATGTGTGATCCTCGTTCCTTCTCTCGCTGAAAATAAAAGCAGAAATATATTAATATTACAAGCAACCCAAGCTTTCTCTGATACTATCACGTTATTAATTTTTATAAAAAAAGAAACAGAAACACAAATCTACCATACAGAATGCTTGCATCATTATTAAGAGTACAATAATAAGACACTAAATAAATATCTAAAAGCCATCCAGATTATTATTTCATGAAACATGGTGCATTATCAACACAACAGCACTTTAAATACTTTGCAGAACTAGGTATCAAGAAAGACGATGCAAATCTAAGAACTGTGTGGAGACAGTCGTTAACTAAGCTCTTGCCTTCAATTTTCTTAAAATTGTTTCCATGTTTGTTCTTCAAGTTTTAAGAATATATTGCTGTGTAATGTACAGGTTCTATTGTTGCACTAACCATTATCTCACTTTCATTCACCACAGGCACTAGACAATGACATTTGTTAATATTGAAAATGAAATACGCTACTGTTTGCAAAAAGTATGAGGCGTGTTTTTTAAGTAAGGTTCGTTTTGTTGTAGACACTAGTAGTATGCGTGCGTACCACAATGAGTGCATGTGTCGTGTACAGGCATGCCTCGGGAACAACTGTGCTCAGTTTCAGCTCTGAAGCTAAACTGTACGGTTATGTTCTGTGTTTTCAAAATGTTTAAGACTATCAACTCACCTGCCGCATGTGAGGTTCGCTCAGTGATGCGGTTTTTGTCAGCAAGGAACCTGTCTGATGCAGAAATTCATCGACAGATTTGCGAAGTGTACGGTGATACTGTTATAAGTGAAAGCAAAGTGCATAAGTGGGTACGAGAATTCTTTGATTACAGACGATTTGGTGGTTCAGTTGAAGCGAGGATTCGTGAGAACAGGCACTTCGCAATAATAGGTCTCTCAAACAAATTTCCTGATGTGTCGAGATCAGTGCTTTATAACATTGTTTCTGAACACCTAAAGTTTAGGAAACTGTGCTCCCATTGGGTCCTGAAACTCCTAACAGAGGATCCACAAAACCAAAGATTTGAGTGTGCAATGAAATTCTTGACTCGTTATCATGAAGAAGGTGACGTCTTCTTGAGTCAGATGGTAATTGGAGATGAAACACGGGTTTTGCATATCATGACCAAATCGAAGCAACGAGCACGGAATGGAGACTCACATACTCACCTGTAAAAGTGAAGGCCAAACAGACTCTGTCCCAGCGCAAAATCATGGTGTCGGTGTTTTGGGATAGGCATGGTGTTTTGTTGGTCGACTTCAAGCTACAAGGAACCACTATCAATGCAGAAGCATACTACCAAACCCTGAGAAAGCTATGCAGAGCAATTTAAAACAAAAGATGCAGCATGCTGACAAAGGGACTTGTTCTTTTCGATGACAATGCAAGACCTCACACTGCAGGTCAGACCCGCAATTTATTGGACAGTTTTGGCTGGGACGTTTTAGACCACCCACCCTACAGTCCTGATCTTGCACCAAGCAATTACCATCTGTTCCTCCACCACAAACAACACCTCAGTGGCAACTGTTACAATGACGACGACGACATGAAAATGGCAGTGAACTCTTGGTTATCGGAGCAGGAGGCAAGTTTTTATGAAGAGGGTATTTTAAAACTTGTTGAGAGGTATGATGCACATTTCAACAAACTTGGCAACTATGTCAAAAAATAGAATAAAGTATGTAATCTCTGAAAATAAATTTACTTTTTTTGAAATAACATTTCATTGTGTACTTATGTTCAAACAGACCTTACTTAAAAAACATGCCTCGTAAACACTCAGAAGTGATGGTCTGCAACACAGCATGATAAGACGATGAGTAGGACAGACGAACAATAATAACTGATTTAAATGGCAGAGGATTTGCGAAGGCACACCAGCACCCTCTCTTGTGTGACTGTACAGGTCAGTGTTACGAAACATTCAGTCAGTGTGGAGCCATCACATGAAGTGGAAACCTGTAAGCAAGTGCCACTATGCCTCGCCAACATCACAGAGTCGAATATTGGCATGTGAGTGTGTTCCCCCAGGTGTGGATCTATCATTCTGTGACACTGCGGCTCATACAGGATATGCTGCTTCAACAGTGAGGTGTACGTGGACCCAGTGGAGAGAAGAAGGCTGTTCAAAGTTCCAACAGGGTACTGGACAACACAATGTGACCACAGTGCAAGATGACCGCCATCTTTCCCGCCTGGCCGTAAGAGACACAACAGCTTCATCCACAGTGTTGGCATGATATTGGAGTACTGCAACAGGTGTGGACAATTCAGTATCAACAGTTCAATGCCATCTTCTGTCAGCTGGACAGGCGACATAACGTCAGCTTTCACTGACCAGAACTCACAAACACTGCAGACTGCAATGGGCTTGTGAATGTCGACACTGGCATGCTGAGTGGCAAATGAAATGTTTTTAGATGAGTCTCATTTCAACTTGTCCTACAGTGATGGTTGCATGTGCGTTGACACCGCCATAGTGAACACAATCAGGCAGACTGTAGTGTTGATCAACATGGTGGACAAATGTTTGCAACACATGATCTTGCCTCCTACATCTTGAGTGCAATATGAACAGCTACCATTCTTCAGGAAGCCTTTACAGCCTCAGGCATTGCTCCTCCTGCAGGCCATTCCATGTGCCATATTTCAGCAGGACATTTTCCAGCCACACATGGGGAGGTATGTGCAAGCTTTCTTTGAAGAATGGCGGCTACCACTGCTTCCCTGGACTGCTCATTCACTTGAGATGTCACCCACCAAACACATTTGGGATATGGTCACTCATTAGTTTGTTCATTCAGGTCCTCCTGCAGCCACAGTTGATGATTTGTGGATGCGCATACAAATTGCGTGGTAGAGCATTGCCGAGCAGCATAAGCAGACACACTTTGATTCTATGTCATGACATCTAGAAGCTCTGACTGCAGCATGTGGTGGCACTACTCTGTACGGAATTTCCACAGTCACAGACATTGGTCTGTAATGCTAGTCATTTATGTAGTGACACATCCATAATCAGTTGAATAAACTTCATTGGGATCACATCCATCTGTCTTGGTGAGTCACTTTTCCAAACAGTAGTGTACTAAAATTGTGTTTTCCTCAAAACCAACTGTGTTCTACATTCACCATAACCAGACATGACTATTTTTAAACACATGCCATTATTTATTCCTTGAAGTTGGCCAGATGAGCAAGGTACTAAAAGTAACAGCTTAATTGAGCTTGTAGTCAAAAGAAAAATAGTAAACAGATTTATATTCACACAAATCACAATTTGGAACAGGTCTTTTATCTGTATATGTTGATTCCTCTACTTTAGTCTTGTTTATGAGGTTTATTTGTAACTGATTCAGAACAGAATTAATGTACATCTTTTATCTGAAAATGTTGCTCCTACCACTCACTACGTGTGTGTGTATGTATGTATGCTCTTGAGTCCTGCAAGTTAAGATTAATTTTATTAAGATAGCAAGAAGCAAATATTTGGTTACTGTTACTGAATAAGATACGAAACTATCATTTTGACTCTTGGAATGGGAGGTTTTACGAGAATGAGACAAACGACAATCAGATATTTGAGGTACGCATAATTTATTGTTGCTGCGATCATTCTCTTATCAGTTTGTCAGCTAGCAGGGTACAGGAAATTGTTGCATCTGTAGTAGTTAAGTAATATATAACACTGCGTAAAACTTGGAAATGTTAATAAATTGTTAGCTTGTCAATATATCTTTACTTTGCTTTAAATATCATTTTGGCAGCTGTGTATTCATCTCCATGTAATGTAATGTCTAAAACATATATCTGAGAACTTCTAACTCACAAGCAGTTGGTTACTCAATCCGAAGGTTTTCTTTCCAATTTTTTCAATTTAAATTCAAAATTCTCCTAATATGCAGCATTATGTTGAATGTAATCAGATATGAAACTGACCAGTAACTTCAGTAATTGAGTTGGTCACATCAAGACTAAGAATGTACAGTAAACTGAAAGAATTTGTATTACTTCTTGGATCTTGCCAACATTTAAAATAAAAAAAATTTAAAAAAGGTCAGTTTTGAGTTTACAGGGAGCAGCATTCAGACACACATTTCCCAGGAACAGAAAAATACATTGCATTTAAATTTATGCACTACAGAGTGAACAGTATCAAAAAAAGAATCCCTAATGTTAATCAGAACTAAATATCATTCAAACAATGCTCAAATACAAACGATACTCAAACATGATAATTAATACATGTTCTGCAAAGACCTACCTAGGCCCCTCTACAAAAATGGAGGGGAAAAAATTTAGACTGTTATATACCGTACTACATAAGAAAAAGAATACTTATTCAAAAAAGATACAGGTATGCATAACCTTTCACATTAATTGTAAAGTGGCAAACACATACCATACAGCAATCAGTAAACAATGAAGCCAACAGCTGTCTTCCAGAATTGCTTAGTTTCCTACATAGCACAGATCTACAAGAAGCTTGCATAAAAGTGAGCTGTAGTCACACACATGCAAGACACTAAACTCAAAGTGAAAGAACATAGTGGAGCCTTTATGTCTGTAGCCTACCGAAAAGAAAATGATATGACATAGCATAACTGATTATTTAAGAATGTACATGCAATAAAATTAAATAAAACACTTAGTACATGTGATCAGTTAAAAACAACAGTATTCACTAAGCTTAAAGTCCTCAGTAATATTATGGATAATATTTTTTAGGTTACCAGCTGCAATGAATGTGGAGCAAAAAGTGCTGCCATACATCTGGGAATGATCTTTCGAATATCAGATGGTTTGATTCTCTGCATTTTTTGGTTTTCCTCATATTTCATGAAAATCTTATGTAACATACAATGGAATAATTTATTTCAAATAACATAATTTTCTTTTATGAGTGTCACTTATAACACACCTCTAGTTCTGCAAAGTTTAACACCATGTTTCAGAATTTAGTGCATTTCTTCAGAAAGTGCCAAGTGAGAATTACTGAATGGCATGCTCATGTAAAATGTCAATGTTTATGCATGTTGTTATTGTCTGCATTTCAGAAAAATATTTCCAAAAGATAGCAAGTCAACTAGGAACAAAATAATTATAAGATTAACAATAAATGACTAATAACATAGAGATTCTTAGATTGCTTACCAATATCAATACAGTCTACCACTAGCATACTATTCTGCAACATATGAAGATAATGTTACTTTCTAAGGTAAAGAGTCATTGCACAAGGAAGTTAGTTTTATACTAATGCAAAATAGCATGTCATTTTATTAACTGATATGATGACTACACATAAGAGAGGAATTTATTCTGAGGGTTTGTGCTGGTGTCCATCTTGTAACTACCACTATCAAACTTTAGTTACTTTTTGGCAGCTTGTGAATGGAAAGCAATGCCTATTCAATGTTATCAAAGATTCTAGCATACAATATTGCTTTTAGTTGTATAGCCACTTTTATAGAACAGTAATGTGTTGCATATTCCATACAGCAGTTGTTTCTGTTAAATCTTCATGCAAAACGCTGAGAATATTATCATCTCATAATCACCCACGAAAAAGGTTTGTTCAAAATGATAATAAGAAAAATAAAGCCATAAAGCAGCAGGAAGACATCTACAAGCAGTTGAAATACTGCTTCACAGAAGCATAAAATAACAATATTGCAATAGGTATAGAGTGCAGAAGAGACTTATGTGCAATTTGTGTACAGTTCTAAGAGTAATCAATGACTTAAACTATGATACTCATAGCAATATGTTCCATTTATCATTTCTGCAATGTCACTGTCATATATTTTAGCATAAGGACAGGTGTAATGTTTCTATTTTACCAAAGAATCAAATACTCTTTGTAACAACCTATAAATATCTTGCACTCTGACATAAATCAGAAGTCATAGCATAATTATTAAATTTCATATTATTACACACACAAATAGAATTAAGTACAATCTGAATAATAAATCCTACTGAGTTTTCCCAAACAGAAATGATATCTATTACATTCTAATCTGGATTTTCCAATAAAAAACACATTAGATCTTCTGAATGCTCATGTTTTCCATAACCCAGTGCACATCTTTGAAAATGTTCAGCAAAAAATAACGATATGCTTACTTTTTCTTGAGGTTACCTCACATTACAAATATTTATAACTGCTTACACAATAATTTAAAATGTAGGGAAAGATAGACTGCTACTTAATGTAAAGATGACATGTTAAGCTGCAGACAAGCACAATTAAAAGACAGCAACATAAAGCTTTCGGCTACAGCTTTTACCAGAAATAGAGAAACACACTACATTCATTCACACAAGCAAACACACCTCATGCACACGTGACCCCCAACTCTGGCAGCTCGGGCCAGAAAGCAACTATCATATGGGATGGAATCAGCAATCTGCAGGGGGCAGGGAAAGGGATGGGACAACAGTGTATGGATGGGGGGAGAGACGAGTGCTATTTAGTGGAATGTACAGTGATGAGAATGCCAACATGTGTGGGGTCTGGGGGTTATGGGACAGAGCAGTGGGGAAAACGGAATGAAAAAGAAGAGGAGTGAGGAAAGATGGGCAGGTGCATTGGCAGAGGGTGGCAAACAAAAAGGGTGGGAGATGAGAAAAGGGAGGAGATGATAGGACAGAGGGGGATGGTTATGGGAGCTGAGAATGTATTGTAAGGATAACTTCCGTCTGCACAGTTTGGAAAAGTTGGTGGTGGAGGGCAGGACCTAAATGGTTTGGGTAGTGAAGCAGCCACTAAATCAAGCATGTTATATTCAGCTGCATGTTGGACCACAAGGTGGTCTACTTTATTCTTGGCCAGAGTTCGGTGGTCAACATTCATCCTGGTGGACAGCTGGTTGGTTGTTATACCAATCTAAAGTGCTGTACAATGATTGCAGCAGAGCTGGTAAATGACATGGCTGCTTTCACAGGAGGTCCAGCCCCTGATGGGGTAGGATAAATCTCTGACAGGCATCATTTCAGGGCATAATAATAGGTAATCAAAGCCCTGGTGAAGGATGTGGTTCAGTTGTTCCAGGCCAGGGCGGTAATGGGTGGTGAAGGGGGCACTCCTTTGTGGCTGGTTCTTGGGGGTGGTGGGAGGATTGGGGGTGTGAGGGGAAATGGCAAGGGAGATCTGTTTGTGGACAAGTATGGTGGATAGTGCCTGCCCATGAAGGCATACCGGGCATGGGATTCTTGTTGCTGCAGAAGATATGCTGTCCCCAGATGGCCAGACTGTATGGGAGGGATTTTTTGGTGTGAAAGGGACGACAGCTGTTGAAATGCGTGTGCTGTTGATGGCTGCTAGTTTTAGTGTAGACAGAGGTGCAGATGGAGCCAGAAGAGATGAGGAGATCAATATCTAGGAAGATTGGACGCTGGTTTGAGGAGGACTAGGTGAAGCAGATGGGAGAGGCGTTAAGGTTGTGAAGAAATGAAGGTGGGGTGTCTTGGCCCTGAGTCCAGATCATGAAGATATTGTCAATGAACCTGAACCAGACTAGCGGTTTGGCATTCTGGGAGGCTAGGAAGGTCTCCAACCAACTGCCTGTATTCTAGCCTCCCATGCCAATGATAGCACCAACCCCTTCCTTCACTGACTCTCCACCATTCCAACCTCTTTACCTCATGTATCCCTACTATGCTAACCTGTTTATGGGCCTTCTAAAGTAGACCTTCCTAGCCTCCCAAAACACCAAACCTCTAGTCTGGTGTAGATTCATTGATGCTATCTTCATGATCTGGACTCAGGGCCAAGGCACCCTATCTTCATTGCTTCACAACTGCAATACCTTCTCTCCCAACCTCTTCACCGGGTCCTTGTGTGAATGAGTGGCATGTTTTTCTTTATCTGATGAAGACTGTAATGGAAAGCTTTATGTAAGTGTCTTTTAATTGTACCTGTCTGCAACTTAACATGTCATCTTTATGGACATCTTTCCTAAATTCTTGATATCTCTATATGGACTGTCCACTGTTTGACTAAGAATGTTTGACTAAGAATAATTTGTTTTCAAAAAGTGATCATTTTCAGTATACAGACCAATTTATCTACAGATCAATTCTCCTCAGAAATTAGGAACTGTGGATAGTTTAATAAAGGCAACGAGCACAGACGAAGTACAATAATTGTCTGGTATACTTGTATATGGCTCTCTCTCACAATAAAACAATGTTTTGTGCTGTTCCTAAATTGGAGGATATTATTTAGTTGTCTTTCTTAAACATGATGTGAAAGGTACAGTATCCCTGGAAATTCTCAATGAACCACCACAGCACTAGCCACATGAAGACTTTACTAGTTTCATATTGCAAATAGATGGGATTCCCCACCATTTACAGAGATAAACAACGGAGTTCTTGACCAAGTGAGCAATGCCATGATGGAATAAGCTTTGAGCTATTCAGAAAAAATTGTGTCCACTTTACTCTTCAGATATAATTTCTTTAAATGAACTGGTATATGTTTGGCACACACATACAGACCAATTTGAATGTAATTCACAAACCAGAAGCACGCAACAAAAATATAATATTACACCAAAAGAAAGAAAAGAGGGAATATGAGAATCATTTCTTTGGTGTATTGTAGATTACTCTTTGTTAAAATCATAACCGCATTGAAAAATTAGGAAGCAAATAAAAAGTACAATATTTTCAGTGAAATCATTTATTTTTCAACCACTACTGTTCTGATCTCTTGAGCATAACTTTGACAATGATCCTCTTGTTGTATGTTTAATTCCAGGTGTTGGTATTGCTCCACTGCACTGCATGCCTTTTTTTACAGGGTTCTGTATTGCATCACAGTATTATACAATAGGTCTTTATTCGTTTTAGCTATTTTGTCACAATTCCCATGCGAGTTCACATTTCTTATGCAAGTGTTTATCTGTTGCTTATGCCTTACATTCAGAAGTTTTTGATCAAGCATCCTTTAACAGAATAAATCAATTATTTATTTCAGTTATTACCTGCAGCAACTTGACAGCTCTCAATTAACAATCATGTGATTCTATTGCTATGTTTTATGGCAGTGCCTTGTCCATGTGTTGTTGCATGCTGACAGTAAAATGTCTCTTGGTTTAATGTTTTCACTTTTCCTGCCACCTAGGCATGTTTAAAATGCACATAGTCTAACAGTCAAATTGAGTACTTGCATGTAATTGTTGAATATGGTTTTTAAAGCAGTTTATTCGGATTGCACTGTGGCTTGCATACACAGTTATAGAATTTGCAGCTCCCAGTGTTAGGACCCATACTTAGAAAAAACAGCTCAAGGGGGATTCAGGACAACTTTGGCAGAATTTGTGCTTGGTCAGATGAACAACAGCTCTCTTTAAACATACATAAATGAAAGATAATGTATATGGGCAGCAGAAACATCCATGTAATGTTCGAATCCAATATAATGATATGTTGCATTAATCAGTTGCTTCAATTAAATATCTAGGAGAAGCACTGTGAAATGAAACAAAAGGTCAGTTGCACAGAAAGAAAATAGTTGACTACAGTTTGTTGAGAGAGTTGTGGGAAAGTATAGAAATCTATAAAGAAGACATAGTACACAACACTTTTGCAAAACATTCTTCAGTTCAATTTAAATGCTTGATATCCTCATCACATTGGATTAAAGGAAGGCACCAAAGGAATTCAGGACCATGGTGTTAGATTTGTTAAAAGTTGATTTGATCGTACGAGAATGTTACATACCGTATGTACCCTATTACAAGACAATCACGAATATATATATTCTGGTTAATCAAACTTACATACTTTTATTGGTATAAAGTATCTGCCTAAAAAACTTAACATTGTACATATTATAAATTCATGCCATACATACAGAATATAAGGAGAAATAAAATTAACAGAAAAAAATGGTTTACATTAATTTTTAATCTTCACTTTCTCTTTTGCTCACTACCTTTGCCAGTTGTCTTTGGTATCACTATTTTTTAATAGTAGTAATTATAATAATAATCACAGGCATCATTATATGGCATTAACCAATGAAATGCAAGGATATGGGCAATGCATTTCTACGTGTGAGCAACACTGAAACATATGGTCTAGGTTGTCACGAATATTTGGGTTAAATTGATGTTGGACTCTCCTCACCCCCATCTTTGTTGTTGGGGCAGACTGATCCATAGTATAGCAAGAGGTCTAGGTTACACTGAAAGGTGTTCAGAGCCAGTGAAGCAAATGAATGTGAATGCCAAATAAAAGTTGCGATAACAGATTGACCTCGGTGTATGTTCACACTATATTTAAACACACTTAGCCACATTTCTATGTTTATGTTCATACTCCACATACAATCATATGGTGGTTAATGGAGGGTACATTGTATTGTACCACTATTAGTCATTTCCTACCCTGTTACACTTGCAAATAGAGGGAAAAACACCCTCCTGTGTGCTTCTGTATGATCCTCATTTCTCTTATTTTATCTCCATGGTCCTTATGCTACATGACTGTTTGTGGCAGTAGAATTGCTCTGCAGTCAGATTCAACTGTTGGTTCTCAATAGTGTTCCTCAAAAAGTATGTCACTTTCCTGCCAGGGACTCCCATTCGAGTTCCCCAGGCATTTCTGTGATACTTGCATCCTGATCAAATCTATGGGTAAAATATCTGGCAGCCTGCCTCTGAATTGCTTTGATATAGTCTTTTAATCCAGCCTGATGTGGAAACAAAAAAATCAAGCAGTACTCAATAATAGGTCACACTAGTATTCTATATGCAGTCTCCTATATGGATGAACCATACTTTCATAAAATTCTCCCAATAAACTGAAATCACCTACATGCCTTCCCTACTACAATCCTTATGCTCATTCCATTTCATATAACTTTGTAACATTATGTCTAGGTATTTAATCAATGTGACTGTGTCAACGAGCACAGTATTAATGATGAATTTGAACAATATGGAATTTTTTTCATCATTTTCATTATGGATGATGAACTGCAATCATGATTTGAATTGGTAATTTATTAGGGAATAAATATACAACCAGTCACTTCTTTTGGATTTTTGATATGATTTATTGTACCACTAACACGTTTTTGAGCCACGGCAGGCTCATCATCAGACAGAGATGTACAGCAACATTATATCATGAACCAAGTGTAGCTAATTGCTGTGATGATGGTGCTGGCGAAAATGAAAGAAAATCAGTTTTCGGTTATAAAATGTTTATCATACATTAAGGTAGTTATGTTAGCCAATATAGGATTATTTTCCTACACACCCGCATTATCTATTTTTCTACATTTAGAGCTCACTTCAGTTCATCACACCAACTAGAATTTGGTCTAAGTCATCTTGCTTCCTCCTACACACTCAATGGAATGGTGACACCCTTTTGTACACAACAGCATCATTAGCAAATTACCGCAGATTGCCACTCA